>NC_090932.1:1703527129-1703827129 GCF_040938575.1 Ambystoma mexicanum | reverse complement strand
CACCCGTTTCTACTAAATACAAAAAAGATTTTCCTCCGATGTTGACGTCAACCCTCGGTTCCTCTTGAGGATTGGTCGTCACTGATAGTATCGACCACATCAAGTCTCCCAATGAGCTACCCTATTGTGATACATTCTCAACCCCGCACCTCTGAAAGAATGTCCTCCTTCTACAGTGGCAGCCCCTATTCTAGGAGTCATTAACTGTCCCGTGCTTGTGCTTTGCTGTATCTGCATAGGCAACTGCTGTGACTGTGCTTGTGGCATATTCATTGTTGCCTGCTGTGTTTCAAAATCTTGTTGCATTCTCTGCGCTTGTTTTTGCTGCACTGTTCGATTCTGAGCGTAAATAGGGTTCTAGAAACAATTCCTTCTGTTACGTCTTTACGACTCAGGAAACTGGATGTACTCTTTATCATGGCACCTTCCCTCGCGATAACTCTTAATTGCATGGCCTCTCTCAAGTCAATTACTTAATAACTCAATTGCTTGGCCTCTTCTCAAGTCAATTACTTAATATTCAACGCTCATCGTTCTCAGGTTACTTTACCCCAACCTCCCTACGTTACTCATTTTTCCTTATATTTTTCTTCACTCAGTGCCCATTCACAATTTTGCCACCTCACTCAGTTTTTACTCACCATTCGTTTTTTCGACTTCTGACTCTCAGGCTTACCTGCCTCTTTAACAGCCGCTTCAACTTTCCATTCATTCAGCTTCCTGTAGACGCCGGGAGGGGATTCTGCCTAAAAACAAGGGACCTGTCTCACCTAGCTTACAAGTCTGATAATTTAAACTATTTCCGCTATCTACAGGGAGCTTCACATCCTTTTGGCAGAATGGCAGAGGTTGTGCAATATTTCGGGGACCCCAAAGCCTACTATCTCGATGGATTTTTAACCATCCTCTCAGCTACCATGTGAACTGGAAGTCTCCAGCCCTTTAAGATGAGGTTGCAATAAACTTGAGATGGAAGGGGATGCAGAAGTTACTCAAACATCAATAATCGAAATGACTCAGGTAGTTGGCAAAAGGGTAACTGTTTTAATATCAATTATCTAAAATAGGGAGAAGAACAGACATATACGGACGTCTCGGCGTGAGATCTCTCAATGCATCTTAAAAAAAACATTCTATTATTGCAAAAAATCATCATGGATGACATCAACCTACGTATTTACTAATGTCATCCTACGTGGCAAACTTCAAAAACCTAGTGGCTATTGTGATAGGTTCTTAAGGAACATCTAAGCATACAATCCATACTAGTTGGAGAGTGAAAGAAAAGTGATAGGTTTCTTAACATCAGGTGGGGCAACTAAGCCCTCCCCTTAAACAGGTCACTATGAACGTCACTAAATACGCAATGTCCCAATGGCTACACAAAATATAGGATCACACGCCCCCTTACCATTGGTTGGCTTATAACCTCCGTCAGTACGTTTCCACCTACGCTAGCAGCACGCAGGCTGGGCTTCCAGGTGCTGGTGAGTTGGTCTGAACCATAGCTTCCCACCAATTAGCATATCATTTATCATCACCTCAGTGATCTGCTGTCAATTAAGACTTTGAACTTGTACTTGGGAGTGATTTTTTACTCTGGAGAATTCAGGGGAGAGAAGACACGCTCTGCCCTCATGCGTAGGTGTGATCGTCATGTTCGTCCAACTTCATCCTTCCACGTGACTGAAGGCCACAAAATTGAGCTCCAGTGCCTTTAAAATACTATTTTCGAATAGACCTCTGACGTCTTCCTTGTTTTCATCCATGTCTTTTGAACAGGAGTTTTGTTCTTTCACAAGATTTGTATCCAATATCTGCTCACCCTAGCCTAAGAACTTGACTTCTTGGGGCTTGTCCAGCCTTGCTTCTCTGAGATCTGTTTCTGTAATTCAATTGCTTTTTCAACTGCGACACACTGAAAAAGAGGCCTTCCTTTTTAAGTCCAGGTCTGCTATAATATGTAGTGGAAACATCCATTCTTCACCCTTTTCAAGATATATGTATATATATGTGTTGGCACATGCCGCAATCTATTGACTACACAGCTAGCCTCAAGAATAATGTGTCTGCTTGTGTTTCTTTGCATCTGTACACATGTAAATTAACTTGATATCTTCTTCGTTTCTCTAGCATAAGCCTCTTCATCTTGATCTGATGAAGTCACTTATCTTTGAAACTTTCTTGATGCCTTATAGAATATCTTCATTCTCTTGTCTCTGCATCTCTTCTATGTACGTCAGCTTGCTTCATGTGACGTCAGCATCCTTCCTTCCATTCATTGGTCCGGCTTTTTCTGGGATTTCAATGGCCATCATACTGTCTTGTATTCAGGAATGGCTTTCTCAATGGGAACCTTGTTTCCAGGATTCTCCTCGGTATCAGTATTTTCACTAGTACCACACGTGTCTGACACTCTTGTTCCAAACATATAGGCAATATGGGTGAAGTGGTTGAGGTGGGGGTACTTGACTCCTTCTCCACACCATCATCAGATGTAATGCAAGAGGATGAGAGTGGCCTCTGCTATGTTGCAGGGAACTGAAAATCTGAGGGTAATGTTTGTCGTTGGGCCCTGCATGGTACACCCTTCTGTGTCCCTTTTTGCACTCACCCATGATGACATCTGTCTCCCTTCACCAATCGCTATCCCTGGCAGTTTCTGTCTGTGTCCCCTGCTGGACTCCACAAAGCCAGATGAGAGGCAATGATGATAGACACTGAAAGAGGACTGTAGACCACAGAATATGTGGCCAACCGTCAGCAACCCGGCTCCCATTTTCCAGGAAATTAATGGAACTACAAGCAAAAGGAGTATAAATAACTGAATCGAACAGTGTTCATTTTTAGACAACATATTTTCCACACATGTAGGTACTTTTCAACCCGAAAATATGATCATATTAAAAGCCAGAATTGTAATATTGAATGATAAAAAGGGTTGTAATTAAGTCATTGGCTTTTTTCAGGATGCCCCTCCCCTTCCTGGCATCCGCTCCTCGGAAGAAATGCTTCCAGGCTGGCTCTTGGACTCGCAATATGTGTATGTTGCCCCAGGGTCTTCCATGGTCTTCCAGCAGCACCTGGGAAACATGGCATTCATCGCTAAAGCTATGCAGCTCCCCCCTCCCCCTGTACACTTATCTTGTCCCTATGTGTTAAAAAGGGTGTTTGCCGGACAAAGGTGGCCAGAAATGGAAGCCCGTGAATAGCCCAAGTGAACCTGAACAGCAGCCCAAAGGTAGTCCAACAGAATTCTGAGTAATCACCATTTATGATACGTGTACACCACCCCCCTTCAACTTGACATGAAATGGATGAAGCTGTCATCGAGTGTTTTCTCTGAAGCCAAAGTGAACATGTAGCATATTTATCTTAGAATAAAAAATATATAGCTCCTATTTATTGCTGAACCAATCGCATAGGAATGACATGTGCAGAGCTCCCAAATGCCCCCACATAAGGTGAACATGGCCTACCAATTCCTACTTCTCTAGATGCCTCCGGATACAGGTATACATACAAGCACTACAAGCCCCACAATGCAAAGACTGGACTGAATTCGCCAATCCACCCGACCAAGGACAATGTGCAAGCTATGCACAAATATCATTCCAGCATTGAAAAAGAATACGCATTGGAGGCTAGACATACACTGTTTCCCGACACATTATTCCCACTGTGTGTAAAATAGCACACTCCTGCTTCATCAGAATATGATTTTATTTAATACTAATTCCACTCCACACACCATTGAGAATGTGTCCCTTCTCAGAGGCGATACAACTTCAGCAATGGCTCTGTTCGGCAGTAATGACACTGTGCACGTGACGGGGCCATTGTAAACATACACACATTGGATACTAATGCTTACCCTGCTTCACAGGTAACCCTGTTTGCCCTTTTGGGAGTTGTTGTGACCCGCGGCCTGGACTCAGATCTCCGCAGGAAACATCTGCTTAAATTGATGACGCAGGGAGAAAAGTGTCACGGATAATGTAGTTATGCTAATTAGGCTCAGTGGCATTGTTCTATCTCTGTGGAAGCAGCCCTTGGCTTGAGGAAGGAGGGAGGCGGTTAATAGTCCCTTAAAGAGAGGCAGCCTGGCTCCAGCAGGAGACTCTCCATGGGCAGCCCCGCTCTGCACAGTGGCCAATCTGCCTAAGACCCTCATGACTGAGACTCACCCTACCATGTACCTGCCCTATCTGCCTTCCCTCGTCCCCCACCTTCCCAGCTAGAGTAATTAGGAATGTTTGTTGTTCACAAATAAACACATGCAGCAAATAAGGCAACATCAGAACAAAGACCTTGGACACCGGCGTAACACTTTGTTTTCCTACCACAAAAAGGATTTTTCTGTAGCCAAATGTCCAGGACAAATCTTTCAATCTGCCCATCCCCAAAGGCCAAGTACATAGTCCACCACATCTCGTGTAGGGGATGAAGGGTAGCCCTCCATCCCTTTTTCACTAGACCGAGGGGACCTCGTACAGCGTGTCCAAACAGAAGCTCAAAGGGAAGGGGCTAAACCCTTCTCTGTTCTGTGGCACCTCCCTGTAGGTGAACAGGAGGCATGACAGGAGAATATCCCATTTCCTCCTCAGGTGTTCTTCCAAGTCGCCTGTCGTGCCTTTCAGGGTGTTGTTGAACCGTTCAACAAGCCCATTGGTTTGTGGATGGAAGGATGTAGAGAACTAAAGGTGACTTCACATGGCCTTCATATACGCTGATATGAATTTGATCACGTGTCAGAAATCCAACACAGGAGAATATCCCAATCAGAGCCTTCACACACACAGGACTTCAATACTCCTCAGAGGGATAGCCTTGGGGTATCTTGTGGTGTGGTTTACCACCACCAACTTATATCTGTTCCCCAAGCTGAGTATTATTTGCAACTGGGATCTCTTCTGGACGCCCGTTACCGTTCACACTCAGTGTAACCAATCCACATTCAGCCACTCCTTGGCCTAGTGTGAAGTCTTCCTTAGGATGTCGACACTAATGATGGCCCCTCCAAGAGTCCAGCATTCACTATGGCTTGCTTGGGTGAGCCCTTGCAAGCAGGATCCCCATTCCTATGGCCCAGCTCCTTACACGAAACAACCTTTGGGTGGTGAGAACGCAGTTATCCCAGTGTTAGGGGTGCCTGCACTCTTTTCTTCGGTGTGCACAGCTGAATTACAGTTTGGGGGTTTCCCTTCGTTCTTCTTGGGACCTGACTTTGAAGAGGATTGGGTTGGACCTTGCTCTTTACCATCCTCATTTACTTTTTTGTCCGCCGATTTCTCTTCGGGCTTGGATGTGCTTGTCTGAGCCTTTCTCTGAAATCTAGTACTCACAAACCTGTCGACAGCCTTTGCAAGCTACCTAGGGTCTGTGATAGTCTTGTCCACTAGATGCTGGTGTAGGTCAACCTCACAATCTTTCAATCTTTCAACACAAGCTCACATACAACTTTATTACCAGTGTGTGTGGACGCTTCAAATGTCTGCCCACCTTTCTTTCCAAGCTCTTTCAAGCTCTTGAGATACTGTTCTGGGGTTTTACAGAACTTCCCGAGGAGGGCAGCATTAATTCTTTCTTAAACAGACCTTTCCTCAGGAGTTAAGTGAAGATTTGCATCATTCCCTGGTGTCGGTAAGCGACTCATTAGGGCAGTGCCCCATATTACCTTGTCCACCACCTGCAGCTGAAATGTTAGCTTCAGCACTTCAAACCAGTTAACCATTTCTTTTCCCACTTCGTAAACCTTTACAAAGTCTTTGGGGATGTTTAGTTTAGTTTAGTTTAGTTTATTATTTATAATGCGCACCAGGCCCAGGAGCAACAGGGCGCAACAGAGAAGGTTCAACTTGGTTACATTGGCCAACAGGCCGGCATATATAATATCACGTCAGTATATACAGAGTAAAATTACATAATTACAAGAGAATGCACTGAAGTTACAAGGGTGCAAGAAGTGCAGGACGAAATAGACAGTGGCATAGCAGTACATACAATGTGGGTTACATGGGTAAGTGATATAGAATAGAATAGATGCGGTACATTAGGAGAATTGACCACGTGGAAGGAAATCCAAAGGCAAGGGATGGGAAGCAGAGCGTCGGGAGGGAGTTGGACTGAGTTTTATTTGTCATTTTCTTGTAGCCAGTTTGTCAAAGTCTGTCTGAATTTGGCATACGGCTGGGGGGGCTCTGATATCTGGAGGTAGAGAGTTCCATAGTTGCACATCCTTGACTGGGAAGCTATGTCCCCCAATAGTGGATAGTCTAAATCGTGGAACTTGGAGGCAGTTGGGGTTAGCTATTCTTGTCGGTCTGGAGGATGTTTTTTTGCAGATTCTGTCTGTAAGGTAAGGTGGTGCATTACTATTAAGGCACTTGTGGGTAAGGGAGGCAGTCTTGAGTTTGATTTTATCAAAGGTAGATAACCATTTGTATTCCCTTCTTGTCGAGGAGATATGCTCACTTCTATTGATCTTCAAAGCTTCTCTCAGGGTATTATTCTGGAGAACCTGTATTTTATGGACCACTTATTTATTCGCTCCGATGTAGAGTGCGTTACAATAATCCAATTTGGAAATTATGAGGGCTCTAGCCAGCGTGACACAAAGCTGTCAGTGGAGAGGAATTGTTTACTGGCTCGGATAAGTTTACATGTATATGCAGTAGCCGATGCAAGGGAGTTAAATTGTTTAGTGAAGTTCATGGTGGCATCTAGGTAGAAGCCTAGGGTCTTCACTTCCTTTGCTACTTTTATGTTATGGCCATCAATAACGAAGTTGGCATAGTCTGGGCTAAATTTGGCTAAGAGAGTCGGGGTGCCTAGAATAATGAGCTCAGTTTTGTCGTCGTTCAGGCATAGACCGTGAGTGGCCATCCACGCCTGAACGATACTGTAAATTCTATTCACCAAAGCCAGGTCAACGGCGTAATCTCCTGAAAGCGGAAGGAGGATTTGGGTATCGTCTGCATAGTTAGTATAGGCGATACCCAAATGGTCCATTTCGTCGAAGAGGGGCTTGGTGAATACGTTATAGAGTGTGTGTGACACACAAGATCCCTTTGGAATGCTGCAGGTTGTAGGTATGGGGTCTGCTGAGGCTGATGGAGAGAAGACTCTCATGGTCCGGTTGCTCAGAAAAGACTCGATCCATGTTATGGCCTCCTTAGAGAAATGGGCTGCGGAATCGAGGTGACTACATAGGGCTTTATGGTCGACCAGGTCGAATGCAGCCGAGAGGTCTAGAAGAAGGAGTAGTGCAGCTTGGCCTTTGTCTCTAAGCTCGTCTATTTGGGCCTTGAGGTCAATTAAGGCCGTTTCAGTGCCATTTTGTGGGCAGAATCCGGATTGGCGAGATCCTAGGAGGGGATTGGATTGCAAGAAATTCTGTATCTGAATGTAGGCCACTTTATCTAAGATTTTTAGAAGAAATGGCACAATCGTGATGGGTCTGAAATTCGTGGGAATGGCAGGGTCAAGGGTTTGCTTTTTCAGTAGTTGCAGAACCCAGGATTCTTTCAGATTGTTTGGGACAGTGCCGGTGGTGAATGACGAGTTGATAAGTTTAGTTATAAAAGGAGAGAGTTCTCTAGCGGCATCCCTGATAAGTTGCGCCGGACATTGGTCTCCTTTGCAATTGGATGGTTTAAGTCCCAGTATACCTTGTCCACCTCAATGGTCGAAACCTTTGAGAAGCTGAAACATGTTTCTTGTTTATGATGAGGTAGGGGGGCTATGCTCTGAGGCGTTTGGGGTTCTAGAGAGGCTTTCTTGTGGGCAATTTTAGTTTGTAGGTTGGCTACTTTGTTGGTTAGGGCGTGTTGGATACTGGAACACCACTTTTTGTCTTTGATACCATTTTCTTGTGGTACAATGGGTGTTTCCAGTTCTTTCAGGATAATAAACAGTTCTTTAACACTAGACTTGGATTGGGATATTCTATTGTTGAAGGTTTCCTGTTTGGCTAAGAGGATATCTTTCTTGTATTGAGATGAGACTTTAGTGAGGTTTAGTTTATTTGCTGCTGTTGGGGAGCATCTCCACGCCGTTTCCAGCTTTCTTTTGAGTAGTCTCAGGTTTTTTAAATGTGGGGTAAACCAGGAGTTGAGGTGTTTTTTTAGGTTTGCTATTCCTTAGTTTCAGCGGTGCGATATTATCGAGGGCTGAGTTCATGACTTTGTTGTTTCGTTTGACTAGAGCATTAGGGTCAATATTGTCCGGTATAGAGTTAAGTTTAGGTAGAATATGGGGCAGTAGTTTTTCAGCTGTCATGTGTTTTTTATTCCTCGTGAGTGAGGGGGGTAATCGAAGGCTGGGACATGGCTAGGTTAGTGGTTAGTGAGAATACTATGAGATGGTGGTCTGTCCAAATTTGTGGAACGATAGCCGTGATATTTACCTCACAGTTATATTCTGCAATCCAATCGAGGATTGGATCCTTGTTGTACGTAGGTGAGTTGGCTTTCTGGGAGAAGGCAAGCTCTTGCAGAGTCGTAGCAATAGCCGTAGAGTGGGTATCCTTAGTATCATTATATCCTAGATTGAAGTCGCCTAACACTAGTGTTTGGGTAGTATTTTTCAGGTTGTTAGACAAGGCGGTAGAGATGTCTTCCGGGAAGGTTCCAATGGGGCCAGGTGGCCTATAGATCAGGAGGATGTTTAGCGTTTGTGAGTTGGCCGTGGCGACTTTGACCGACAGGATTTCATGGTTGGTGCTGTCACAATTCTCAAATCTAAGTTGGTCTTGGCTATAATTGCTATTCCTCCACCTCGAGAGGTGTGTCTATCTGCTCGCAGGATAGTATATTTTCAGGGACTGCCAGCGATAGGGCAGGGCCTGCTGCATCATGTAGCCAAGATTCTGGGATGGCCAAGAAGTCTGGGTTGTCTATTAATAAGATGTCAGAGATTTCGGTTGCATGGGCAACTAGAGACCTGGCATTTATGAGGGCTCCTTTGAGGTTGGGTTGGTGGCTAACTGGTGTGAGAGCAGTGCTAGGACTATCTTTAAACTTCTGTTTAGTGCGGTTCAAAGTGTGTCTTTGGTGGTTAGAGGGACTCAGGTTGGACTCCTTGGTTGCTTTCTGGAATGGGCATTTTTTAGAAGGTTTGTTAAATTTTTTCGCCGTTGGCTCATATAATTTGGAGAGGCGGGCATGCAATCTTAGGCTTCTGTCAGTAGTGCTACATGGTCGCTGTGTGGATGAATATTCTTGGTATTGCCCTTTTGTGTGTCTAGTGGTGTAAGGCAGAGGCGAGTGTTGCGAGAGGCAGTACGGGCGAGCAACATGTCACTGGTTTTAATAGGCAGACTGTTGGACTGTCGTGCTAGTACAAAGGCAGAGGCAATGTAACGCGTTAGCCAGACTATCTTAGGAAGGGTACCTGATAGGTGTTTGCATGGGCTATGAATGTGCATCCTGGTGGTAATGGTAATGGTAATAGGCAGTTCTAGGTGAGCCAAGGGGGCTACTAGTCAGCTAACTCCGGGGCACGCTATAAACCATGAGGCTAGGTAGGCAGTGGCAAGTTCCTGAGATGGTGTCAGATATGGGCACAATGTAGCTATGCTATTCTAGGCAGGGGTAGGATGGTAATAGCACATTATATACGGTCAAGAGTAAATCGATGTGGGCTGTATGGGCCATCTAGATGCAACTTTAATACTATGGTCAGGAGTAATTGGACATGAAGTTATAGGTACATGAATTAGGTTGGCACTAAGAGGCAGCAATGCCCAAAATGCAAGTCAAATTCATCAATCAAGGTGGCGCTACAAGGCAGCACTGACCAAAATGCAAGTCAAATACATCAATCAAGGTGGCGCTGTGAGGTGGCACAGACCAACATGCAAGTCAAATACATCAATCAAGGTGGCGCTGTGAGGCGGCACTGACCGAAATGCAAGTCAAATACATCAATCAAGGTGGCGCTGTGAGGCGGCACTGACCGAAATGCAAGTCAAATACATCAATCAAGGTGGCGCTGTGAGGCTGCACTGACCGAAATGCAAGTCAAGTACATCAATCAAGGTGGCGCTGTGAGGCGGCACTGACCAAAATGCAAGTCAAATACATCAATCAAGGTGGTGCTGTGAGGCGGCACTGACCAAAATGCAAGTCAAATACATCAATCAAGGTGGTGCTGTGAGGCAGCACTGACCACAATGCAAGTCAAGTACATCAATCAAGGTGTTCTGTGGGGCAGCACTGACCAAAATGCAAGTTAAGTACATCAATCAAGGTGGCGCTGTGAGGCGGCATTGACCAAAATGCGTATCATAGATCCAAACAGTAGTTCACCTAGATTCAAATTATGCATTTGAGGCAACAAAGAAACAAACTAGGCAGTGCAACAGAGGTGCAGATATGGCACTATTTCGCTAGATTCAAAGGATATATATATAGGCAAAGTGGAGGCAGTCAGAGGCTAGGCACCTGGTTCAAGACACACATAGTGCCAAACGATGGTACACCTAGTTTTTAAGAACAAATACACGATGTACAGTCGGGGCTTATCCCAGGCACTCTGGTTTGAGCCACTACTGCTGCTTTTGGTAGAGGTGGATCTGTTGGCCTCCTTCTTCTCTTGAAGTGCCAGTTTATGCAGTTCTATAGTGACCTTGTCCCACTGCTTCCATTCCTCTACCGCTAGTCTCCTCTCCTCCAGCACAAGGTTTCTAGCGGCTACCTCATTAACAGCTGGAACAATTACTGAGACTGTGCTGAGGCCTGGGACCTGTGTGATGCCCCACTAGCCCCTGTCCTCTCTGACACCTTAGAGTGTTGAGAAACCATGTTTCCCCCCCCCCAGCTGGATAGTTATCAAGAAACACTGCTCCAATGATGAGCACTTCTTGTTACTCCTTGCACCGTCTTCAGAAGATCTTCCTAAAAGAGGGTCTCGACCCTCGTTTAAAGCCAAATGGGCCACAGTGATTGGTGTAGGTGAAGCCTACCTTAATGAACCAATCATGGGTCCCCACCAACAATCTCCTTTATGCATGAGGTCATAACCGAATGCTTCAAAACAGAAAAGATAAAGGGTGAAAAAAACGTAATACTAAGTAACACCCACCTTCCTGTTTGTTGTGTATCAAAGGGTCTCTCTAGTTAATGAAGCTCTCTGTGATTCTTGATTAAAGCAGCAGGTCTACCTTAAAGCTACAGCGAGACCAGACCTTTGGTCGCCGCCAAACCACAAACTCGTACCTTCTGAACAGGGCCTCTCTGTGGGGATGACTACTGTAAACAGCTGTCCCAGGCATGAAAGGTCACTACCCTTGATACTGAAAGGTAAGAGCTGGCTTCAGGATGACATAGTGCATCTCAAAGTGGTGTTGGGGTTTTCCTGTCCTATATTCGTCCTGCGACCAAGCCCCCCATGGGCTTGTTTGAGTTAACTCTAATTTGTGAGCGAGGCTGCCACCAGCAGCTAACAAAAGAATGGGCGGATCTATGCAGCCTTTGTTAGTTAATTTGGCTGGCCATGGCAGGAGGAAGGTTTTGCCCTCCCCCTTCTGAGATGCCTTGATTTATTCTTGACTGTCATATTCCAATTAACTATGATGGGGGGACGGCGCCTGTAGGCTGTGTCCACCCACAGTTCAAGGGTCTATGTGTATGTCGTGCGGTGAGCATATGAAAATGTGTGTAGATTAGCCCCACACATTTTCCAGAGGTTGATCTACCATCATTCAATTTCATTTAAAATGTCAACATAGCCCAAGGTCCTTTTTCCAGAAATGGAGTGAACCAGAGGGGTATCCCAGTGCAGAGTGGCACTGAGATATGCCTATTTGTATTTCATGTTAGACGAGCGCTCCAATAAGAAAGAGGGGAAATTCAAGATGTAGATGGAATAGTGATTTCCAATTTTAATGTGGGATTTGGCAGGAGCATATCTTGGTGGGAAATATGTTGACTGCATGAAGAGCGCCCCTTTGATGGGGCATTTGACTGGCCAGACACCTTTGGGGATGCGTGTTAGGGAATGGAGAGTGGCAACTAATCAGGAGGTTTTGTGAGGGAGCCATTTGAGAGGTTGATTTAACGGGTACTGTGAACAAAAGGGTTGATTATTTATAAATGATTAAAAGGGGCTCAGAGAGGTGATTGAAGAAGATGAAGAGGGAGGTGGGTGAGGTTATTCCAGGTGGTTTAGTCCGAGCCGATCTAACAAGATTATTTTAGGCAGGATGCCAACGGGCAGGGGAGCGGGAGAGATGGAGGGACCTTCGCTATGTTTTGGTTGGGGTTATTTGAATATCACATGGTCATTGGTGGGAGTGAAAGTAGACTCACAAGGATATTCGACCCATATAAGTAGAGGGATACTGAAACTTGTTCTGAGGTTTAATGAGTTCAACAAGAAACACAAAATACTTGATAATGGTTGACGAGTTTGCAAGAATTAAGATTGGATCTCTCAATGCGTGAGGTCTTAATTTCCACTTCTAAAAGGCCATGCTCTTATAGAGAATGTTAGCGCTCAAAGTTGGGTGGGCTCTGACTCCAGGAGACACACTGGGTAAAGGGACTGGAACTCCTAATGCAAGGAAAGGGCATTGAGTATATATCTACTTCCTCTGGCCCCACAAAGAAGGGGGGGCTAGCCATAGTGGTTGGTGATAGGTGTCGTCTTGTCAAAGAAACATACGGACCCCAAGGGTAGGTATTTGGTCATGAAGGGAACCCTCCAATGAATTCAGATAACAATAAGAGTGGTTCATTGCCCTAATACAGCCCAGATCCCATTCTGGGAGAATGCCTCTAATAAGATCAAGCTATTCGTGGAAAGGGCACTCATAGTGAGTGGCGATTTTAACATGGTCCTTAACCCTGACAGAGACAGGAAAAAGATGAAACCCCATGAGCCCCAGCTGCTTTATAAGACTGAATCTAAGTGCTTTAATGAGATTAACAGTGAACTAGAAATTGAAGATGCACTGACACTTCCAAGGGAGGACGGTCCCCCACACACCTACTACTGAACGGTACACAACTCATATTCTAGAATAGATCTGATTCTGGTGGATATGGAGGTAAAGGCTAAGGTTAAAGTACTCTCGCCGATCGCATAGTCAGACCATGATCTAGTAATTGCAAGGATAGGCGATTCGTTGGAGGAGGCCAAGAGAGGCAGGTGGATGTGTAACGATTTCATCTTAAAGATAGGAAAGTAACACAAGTCTATTAACGAATATAAAAGACTACTTTTAGTTTAATTATAATGGTGAAGTGAGCCCCTCTATATTGAGATGGCTTCAAACGACGATAAGGGGGGAATTAAACAGGATTGGTTCAAAGAAGAAAAGAGAACGTCAGAGGGAGTAAACTAGATTGAGGGATATCATTGACACTCTCCAACTGGAGGCCCCGGCAAATTCCAGATTGACCCAACAACCTCGAAACAACTTAGAATGAATACATCACAACTGCAAGCCTTTATGGCCAATGAGACAAACAGGAAATTACTATTTCTGAAACAAAATAATTATAAGAAGGGGGAGACGGCAGATGAGATTCAAGCATGGAAATTGAGAGAATTGAGGACATCTAAATTGATCCATAAGATCTGCACCATTGATTCCCAGGTGGTCTTTGACTATCACAGTATAGGTAGAGAATTCATGAACTTTTATGAGATACTGTATGACTGTTGAATCGGAAGTGAGTGATCGTCTAATAGACAATTTCATGGATCCCCTAAAATCTACAGAACAGTTAGATGAGCGAATAATTGAAGAGGTCATTGTGGCCACTATTAAATCCATAAGGAGGGGCACTACCCCTGGAGATGACGGCTTCTCCAATTGATTTTACAAAATGTTTAAATCTAGACTGGCACCATACTCAGCAAATGTTCTTAACAAAGTACCCAGAGGGAGGGAACTACCTGATACAATGATGGGGGTGATAACAGTAGTTATCCACAATGAAAGCAAAGACCAAGGTGCATCTTCAAGCGCCTTGTTCAGACCCATCTCTCTGTTAAATATGGACATGAAAATGATGGCTGAGACCTTAGGGAGCAGACTAGAGAAGATCCTCACAGCAATAATCCATGGAGATCAAGTAGGCTTTCTAAGAGGTATACAAGGGTCAGATAATATTAGAGAAACCCTACATTTGATTGATATAACACAGAATCAAGACCAAGGTGCTTCATTGGCTTCATTCGATTCAGAGAAAGCCTTTGAAGGGGTGGAGTTGAGGTGGTTGGGGAGGGTCCTGGAAAGGGCTGAGTTAGGCCCACTTTTTTTTCGAAGATGGGAAGCAGTTTTGTATTGATCACTTACTGTTAGAGTGCAGGCTAAGGGTGTACTTTCCGACCCTTTTAGACTACTCTGCGGTACCATACAGGTTGTCCTCTTTCACCCCTGATTTACGCTATGACTATAGAGCCATTAGTGGTTGCTATAAGAGGGGACCCCACCATTAAAGGGGTTCACTGGGGTGAGGTAGAAGAAACTGTCATTGTTTGCTGATATTCTAGGCTATATGGGATATGGGACAACTTTAATAACCAAACTATGGATGACATTGAGAAAATGTCTTTTCTGGTCTGAAATTAAATATGTCTAAGTCCCCTCAAGGATCCTCACTCTCTCCGATCCTATTTAATATTTATATCTGGGCTCTGGTTTACCTCATCCGTTCCTATGGAATAAACCGCTATTCCTATGCTGACGACACCCAAATCCTGATCCTCTTAGATAAAGATCCGGTTGGAGTCTCGTAAGGCCTTCATGAGTGTTTTAGGGGGGTGGGGGATTGGATGGACCAGAACTGGCTCAAACTCAATGGCGACAAAACGGAGGTTATGGTCGTGGGCTGCCCTCCGGACTCTTCACTGTGGACCCCTGCTTTTTGGCCCTCCTCTCTGGGCCCTTTCCCTGGGCCAGTGAACAAAGTGAAAAATCTAGGGGTCTTTCTGTCCGCCACCCTCTCAATGTCGAACCAGGTCACCGAGGTGTGCCAGTCTACCCATCACCAGATTAGTGTTCTCAAGAGGGTTCTACCTTTGCTACCTGAAGCCACCCGCCGCCCGGTGGTGGCGGCATTAGTTCTCACACGGTTGGATTATTGTAACTCACTTTATTCTTTATCTTTCCCAACCTATTGGCCTTACACAGCGACTTCAGCGCATGTAGAACCTGGCGGCCAGGCAAGCTACTGGCTCTCCTTACGGCGCTCACATCTCGCCAGTCCTTCGTTGACTTCATTGGCTTCCAGTGGCTCAGCGGGTCCATTTCAAGTCACTCTGTATCGTTCACTGTGCGGTCTATGGCCAAGGAGCTGAGGTTTTACAAGCTAAGTTTCTTCGCTACTCTCCGGGACGTGATCTACGCTCGTCCTCTACCAACCTTGTCGCTGTTCTAGTTTTAACCGCGAAAGGGTTGGCGGCAGGACTTTTTCCATTGCCGCTGCAAAACTTTGGAATAGACTGCCTCCATCACTTAGAAGTACCTCTAACCATCTGGGGTTCAGAAGAGCTCTTAAGACTATCTTATTTTAGCTTCACTGTTTCTTATGTACTGGTTCTTCCTCGGTAAGCAGCTTTCCCTCTCCAGCGCCATGATGCCCTTGGGCGAACGTGCGCTATACAAATTCAATTAACATAACATAAATCCAGAATATTGCTAATTAGTGGGGATACCTATTGCCTTGATGTTGCGGTGGCGGTCCTTGGTTTGAAAGTAGAAGGTACGGATATAGACAACATGGGAGTGAACATTCCAAGAGTGTTGTCGTATTTACGTTCCCTGAATTTCACCCCACTTCTTGTAAACATTCAGGATGACTTTAGACATTAATACATTCATGGTTTGGAAGAATGACAGTGGTCAAAATGAATTTTTTACCACTCCTCCTGTTTATTTTTACAACCCTGCCGATACTCCTCTCTGACAAATATTTTGGGATGTAGATCATGTGATTTATAGATTGTTCTGGGATGGGAAGAAATTATGGATCAAGAGATGACCATTAACTCTCTGGAAGGAACAGGGTGGTTCGCACACTTCTACCAACACTACAAAGCAGTGCAGCTTAGAGTAATGTTGGAACACATGAGGGATGACCTGGGAACATTTTGGGCATTTTTGGGGGACTGGGCGGCACATCCGAAGAAGGTTAGAGATTATATGTGTGCCCCGGTGAAGGAGATTTCTATTAATCTCCAGGCACACTCGACACTTGGGGTGATGTGGTCCCTATGGAAGAAAGGGCGACTTTGCGAGGATCTCACTAAATGGCCATCTCCGTTGATTTCACTTTGGGGGCACCCTTCAATATGAATAAGGCAGGTTTTCGTAAAGCTGGATCTTGCTTGAATATTGGACTGGAGGGAGCAGGGCAATTATTTCATGAAGCTAGGTTTAAGGTTGAATAGGATGAAATTCAGGAGATGGGCCAGAATTTCATAAAAGCTTTGAAATATTTGAGGCTGAGGGCCGAATCCAAGACCCCAAATTGGATGACTACCTAGAGAGAGATCCCATGCCATTTGGAAATCCTCTGGATGATGTAGACTCAAGTAAAGGGAGAGGATCTAGATTGTACAAAGCATTGATAACGACAGAGCTACTAGACCGGAATGGCTTGGGTTGATGTTGCATGGAAAGACGTCCCAGAGCACACCACTTCCATGGTAATCTGTCCACCTGGGCTATGTAGCATAATTTTAAGATCCTCCACGGCTGGCACAGAGATCCCCTGAAGCTCTCAATGATGCATAAGGGGGTATCGCCGTTATGTCCCCGGGGATGTGGAAGAGGGGGATAGAATTGTCTGAGCTGGATCTGAGAGATACCGGGAGTAGGATTGGGAATACACCCCTTGTTAGCTCTACTGGGAATATTCCCTCTGGGGACAGGGAGGAAAGCAGATCTCCCAGAATGTGGGATGCCTTGATGAGAGGAGGAAGACTAGAGTAAGCACACATGGAAGAATCGTTTGGTCCCAGACAAGGGTGGCTGGTTACAACAGGTCTGGGATATAGTCCGAGTGGAGTAGCTAGCTTATCCAGTGAATAAGGAGTTGGGCTCCTTAAATGAGGAATGGGAGGAGCTTGGGAGTAAAGGCTGACCCTGCAGGAACGGGGAACCGAGGAGAAGACGGAGTACTCACACGGACGAGGCAGCTGGAGGATAAATCACACGATACAATTCCACTCTGAGCTGCTATTGCCCCTGAGCACGGGGTACCGCTTGCGGAGGACCACAGACGCCCCTCCTCCAGCAGTGCGATACTTATGGCAGCGCAATTACCCTTGACTGTACTTTGCAGGACTCAGTCATTTTTTGTGATTCTTAATGTTGTCTACACTCACCGGACTAGAAAATGAAAATGTGATCAAGTTTAAAGTGGGGCGGATGAGGGGGTGGGGGTGGGGGGGTTCCTGGATTTCTAAAATTGAAATGTGTGTGTGCTAACATTTTCTGTTGTACATTATGGTGAGAATCCACAAAAAAAACCTTAATAATGTGTTTGAAAAAAAATGAGCTGTATTATATTGGATCCCTGTGGTACTCCACACGTGAATTTGTGGGGACATGACCTGATGCGAACATGTGTGCTGTTTCAGTCATATCAGAGAGGGAAGAAATTATCCAGCAGTTCCTTTTAGCCGGATATCCTGTAAACCTTTCAGCAGGGTCTGATGGCTGATAAATATCGTAAGAGGTGGAGTTATCCAGTAGAGTGTAGGCAGCAGAGGGGTGCCTTCTGTGCTTTTTGTGGTGTCCTATATGGAGGCCATTTTGGATTCTGTTCCTCTAGTTGCTCTTTAACTATGTTGTTTTTTTGTGGAGGTAACTGTTGCTTTCGAGGATATCCTTTTGTAGGGTGCACCAGTTCAGTACAGTACCTTAAGGTGCACCAGTACAATACAGTACCTGCATGCGCGCTGGTACAATACAGTACCTTTAGGCGCACTGGCACAATACAGTACCTTTAGGAGCACTGGTACAATACAGTACCTTTAGGCACACCGGTACAATACAGTACCTTTAGGCACACTGGTACAATACAGTACCTTTAGGCACAGCAGAACAACACAGTACCGTTAGGCGCACCGGCACAATACAGTACCTTTAGGCACACTGGTACAATACAGTACTTTAGGCACAGCAGAAAAATACAGTACCGTTAGGTGCACCGGGACAATACAGTACCTTTAAGAGCACTGGAACAATACAGTACTGTTAGGCGCACCAGCACAATACAGTACCTTTAGGCACACTGGTACAATACAGTACCTTTAGGCACAGCAGAACAATACAGTACCATTAGGCGCACAGGCACAATACAGTACCTTTAGGAGTACTGGAACAATACAGTAACGTTAGGCGCACCGGCACAATACAGTACCCTTAGGAGCACTGGAACAATATAGTACCTTTAGGCGGACCAGTTCAATACAGTAACTGTAAGCGCATCGATACAAAACAGTAGCTTTAGGCGAACTGGCACGATACAGTACCTTTAGGCACACCGGTACAATACAGTACCTTTAAGTGCATAAGTTCAATACAGTAACTTTAAGTGCACCAGTACAAAACAGTACTTTTAGGCGCAGTGGTACAATACAGTAGCTTTAGGCGAACCAGCACAATACGGTACCTTTATGCGCACTGGTACAATGCAGTACCTTTAAGCGCAGCAGTTCAATACAGTAACTTTAAGTGCAGCGGTAAAAAAAAGTACCTTTAGGTGCGGCGGAACACTACAGTATCTTTAGGTGCACCGGTACAATACTGTACCATTAGGTGCACCTGTACAATACAGTACATTTAAGAACACCGGAACAAAACAGTACCTTCAAGCAGACCGGTACAAAACGGTAACGAAAAGTGCAGCGGTACAATACAGTACCTTTAGCCTCACAGGTACAATACAGTAACTTTAAGCGCACCAGTACAAAACAGTACCTTTAGGCGCACCAGTACAATACAGAACTTTTAGGCACACCAGCACAATACTGTACCTTTGATATGATATGATATGATATGGCATTTGTAACGCGCCTATACACAAGTGTTTCAAGGCGCAACGAGGCGGGGGTGGGGACAAAGGGAGACAGACAACGATCCTACTAGGCCAGGTGTCATTCAGACCGCGCAAGTGCAAGGGGAGAGGGGACTGGGAAAAGTGGAAGGGGAAGGGGAGAGGGGGAAAGTGCTGTACATGGTTAGTAGAATACAAGATAATTAATAGGGCCAGCTGGTGGCAAGTGCAAGGTAAGTGCCGGGAGAAGGGGCTGTGGGATACAGAGACAGACCCGTAGTGCAGGTAGGCAGTGCAGGGAAGAGTGGCTGGGCCAAGGACCAAAATCGGTGAGTGGCCCAGTAGCAGATTCAGTGAAGGTTCAGTGATTTTAGCAGGGGAGAGAGGGAGAGAAAGCGGAGGCAAAGAGGAAGGTTTTGAGGTGCTTTCGGAACCGGAGATGGTTCTCCTCAAGTTTCATGGAGGCAGGAAGGCTGTTCCAGAGGGAGGCCCCTGCTGCGGAGAGAGATCTACCCCCAGCTCGTTGCTTGGAGAAGCGGCTGACCCTGAGGTAGTTGGAGGTGGATGAGCGAAGAGCTCGAGAAGGAAGATATTTAGGAAGAGAGAGTTGAAGGTATTTTGGCCCAAGGCCCCAGAAGGCCTTGTGGACAATGCAGAGTGTTTTGAACTTAATCCTCGCAGCCACTGGGAGCCAGTGTAGAGATTTCAGTCCTGGAGAGATACGGTCCTTGGGCTTGAGGCCAAGGACAAGTCTCGCAGTCCTGTTCTGGATAAGTTGCAAAGGGCGGAGAGTAGAGGCAGGAAGATTTAGATAAAGGCTGTTACAGTAGTCCAGCTTCGAGAGAACCAGGGCTCTGGAGACAGTGAGCTTCTGGGGGAAGGAGAGGAAAGGAAGAACACCTCTGAGGAGGTGCAGCTGGTAGTGTTACTTCTTAGAGACGTCAGATATGTGTGGAGAGAAAGAAAGTGTAGAGTCGAAGATGACCCCAAGGTTTTTTGCCTTGCAGGTAGGCGCAGGAAGAGGGCCAAGGGAGGCCGGCCAGAGAGCTCCAGGGAAGGAGGGAGTGGGTGTGCTGATAAGTAGAATCTCAGTCTTACTGGCATTAAGGCAGAGGTCGTTGGCGCCACACCATTCCTGGATAGCAGAAAGACAGTCGGAGATGAGGGAAGGGGAAGAGGAGGCCAAGGGTAGCCTGAAAATGAGCTGGGTATCATCCGCATAGCACTGAAAGTTGGGACAGAGAGCGGTGATGAGGTGGGCAAGAAGTGCCAGATACTGGAAGAACAGCCAGGGAGAGAGGTTAGATCCCTGGGGGATACCACAGGTAGAGAAAAAGATGTCAGAGAGGAAGGAACCCAGTTGGACCTGGGAGGGTCGATTGGAGAGGAAGGAAGTCAGCCACGCCAGAGCCTGTCCAGTGATACCCAGGTCATCACGGAGGCGGTTGAGCAGGATGGTGTGGTTGACAGTGTCAAAGGCGCACCAGTACAATACAGAACGTTTAGGCACACCAGCACAATACTGTACCTTTAGGCGCACCAGTACAATACAGTACCTTTAGTTACACCAGCACAATACAGTACCTTTAGGTACACTGGTACAATACAGTACCTTTAGGCACACTGGCACAATACAGTACATTTAGGTGCACCGGTACAATACAGTACCTTTAGGCACACTAGTACAATACAGTACTTTTAGGCGCACCGGCACAATACAGAACCTTTGGGCGCATTGGCAAACTACAGTACTGTTGGCTCATCGTAGCCCATTACCCAATGGGGTGCAGAAAGCAACCATGAAAATCTATCTGTCCCCACATGTTGCAGCACTTTATTTTTGTAGTCCTGTGTCTGGATTTCATTAACATGCACGGCCAAAGCAGCAGCACGTGGGGGTTGGGGTGCATTTCGACTGCTCTTCATTTGTCGGGGCCTTAGTGTTTCTGCGACCTTAGCACCCAGAAAAGCACAGAGAAAATGGTGGAACAGGGCTTTATGGTGCCAATGTGGGGTGCACGCCGTGGGCAAGCATGTTTCTGCACCCCATGCCTTATACACCGGCGGCCTCCAGAGATTTCAGCTGCGGTTGTTTCAAGTTATTTGAAATACTGCAGTTTTCTTTTTTTCTTCTCGGCCTATTTGTATGCAGGACCCTTTCCCCTGCTCCGGGGAGTGCTGATGTTTACGCATGGCTTTAAGCGCCTTTGGGGCCGGGAACACCCGGGGGAGACCTGGGAAGTAAGTGGCTCTGCATGTGTGAGTGCTGTTGTGTTTATTGTGAGAGTTGTCAGCTTTTTGACTTGGGGTTGAGAATAGTAATTGATGTATGTTGTCCGACCGAAGAATAGCTCGAGAATTACAGACTTGCCTCAGTCAAGGGCCGACCATGTACTGCTCAGTTTTTAAAGGTAGTGGCGGCCGCCTCTAGCCTTCCTCCATCTGCAGTCGATTCGTTGAGTATCACTACACTGACTACTAGTAACAATCCTAATAATAACACCTTTTTCACAGCACTAAGAAGCAGGAGCAATGCCTTATGAAGCGCTATAAACGACTGCAATATTATTAGCATGATGCCTTCTGTGTATGATATGGCATTTATAACGCGCCTATACACAAGTGTTTCAAAGCGCGACGAGGCAAGGGGGGGGCACAAGGGACGACAAAACAACGATCTTACTAGGCCTGGTGTCATTCAGATCGTGCAAGTGCATGGGAAGGGGGAAAGGGGAAAAGTGTGAGGGGGAGGGAGGAGGGGAAAGTGCAGTACATGGGGTAGTAGAATAAATAAGATAGTAAACGGCCAGCAGGTGGCAAGTGCAGGTAAGTGCAGACATAAGTGCTGGTAGGGGACTGTAGGGAGACAGAAAACAGTCCCTAAGTGCAAGGGTTGCCAGGGAGGCTGTTCAGGTGTGCAACTGGCGGTGCCTGCGCCCGAGATCAGACAGGGTGGCCAGGTAGTATTGGCCAGTGCAGTTTCAGCCAGAAATTCAGTAGGGGAGAGAGGGAGAGAAAGCAGAAGCAAAGAGGAAGGGTTTGAGGTGCTTAAGCAACCAGAGATGGTTCTCCTCAAGTTTCAGGGAGGCAGGAAGGCTGTTCCAGAGGGAGGCCCCTACCGAGGAAAGAGATCTACCACCAACTCGTTGCTTAGAAAAGCAACTGACCCTAAGGGAGTTGGAGGCGAATGAGAAAAGAGCTTGAGAAGGAAGTTATTTGGGAAGAGAGAGTTGAAGGTATTTCGGCCCCAGCCCCCAGAAGACCTTGTGGACAATGCAGAGGGTTTTGAACTGGGCTTGAGGCCAAGGACAAGTCTTGCAGTCCCGTTCTAGATAAGTTGCAGAGGGCGGTGAGTAGACGCAGACAGATTTAGATAGAGACTGTTACAATAGTCCAGACTAGAGAGAACCAGGGCTCTGGAGACGGTAAGCGGCTGGGGGAAGGAGAGGAAAGGAAGAATACCTCTGAGGAGGTGCAGCTGGTAGTGTGACTTCTTAGAGACATCAGAGATGTGTGGTGAGAAGGATAGTGTGGAGTCGAAGATGGCCTCAAGGTTTTTAGTCTTGCAGCTGGGAACAAGAAGTGGGCCCAGAGAGGCCGGCCAGAGAGCTGCAGGGAAGGAGGGAGTGGGAGTGCCGATGAGTAGAATCTCAGTCTTACTGGCATTAAGGCAGAGGTCATTGGTGGCACACCAATCCTGGATAGCAGACAGTCAGAGATGAGGGAAGGGGAGGAGGAGGCCGAGGGTAGCCTGAAAATGAGTTGGGTATCATCCGCATAGCACTGAAAGTAGGGGCAGAGAGCGGCGATGAGGTGGGCAAGAAGTGCCAGATACTGCTTGAATAGCCAGGGAGAGAGCTTAGATCCCTCGCGGACACCACAGGTAGAGAAAAGGATATCATAGAGGAAGGACCAAGTTGGACCTGGGAGGGTCGGTCGGAGAGGAAAGAGGTCAGCCACACCAGAGCCTGTATGGTGATACCCAGGTTATCACGGAGACGGTTGAGCAGGATGGCATGATTGACAGTGTGAAAGGCAGAAGAGAGATCAAGCATAATGAGGACGCAAGGGGTATTAGAGTCAAGGTTAGAGAGCAGGTCTTCACGGATGTTCAGGAGAGCAGTTTCCATGCTTCTGTCAGCTTTGAAGCCCGACTGATGGTCATGGAGACAACCAACATATTTGGTGTGAAGATTTAGCTGGGAGATGGCCAGTTTCTCGAGGAGCTTGCCCAGGAAGGGAGTGATGGAGATTGGCTGATAGTTAGCAAGGCATGGTGGGTTGGCAGAGGGTTTCTTAAGAAGAGGGTGCACAAGGAAGTGCTTCAGGGGGGATGGGAAGACTCCAGTGGCAAAGGAGTGATTGCAGAAATCAGCCAGGGCAGGATGCATGGAGTCGATGTGGCCCTCGATAGTTTTGGAGGAACAGGGGTGAACATGTTTCGACAAGACTTTCATAGATCAGACTTGTCTAGATACCTCGTCTGTAGAGAAAAGGGGAATGGCAGAGAAGGAGGGAGGAGGGGTGGCTGAGGATGGGCCAGAGGATAAGCACTGAATAGAGGGAGGGAGGTGATAGGAGGAGAGTGAGGACAGGATATCCTGAGTTTTAGAGATGAAGTGAGAGGCCAGTGCTGTGCAGAGGGCCTGGGAAGGGACAGGAGAGGTAGAGACTGTGGCAAGATTGGCCAGATCCTTGCAGATTTTAAAGAGTTCAGCTGAGTTGTTAGATGCCGCAGAGATGCGGGCTTGGATAAGGGCTCTCTTCTTGGTGAGGACGGAGAGCCGGTATTGCCTTTGGAGCAGGCGGCAGGCCAGTTTGTCAGAGGTTGAACATGAAGCACGCCATTTCCTCTCAGCCACCCTGCACTTCCATTTTAGGGTGACAAGGTCTGAGTCATACCAGGAGTTACACTTGGCTTTGGGCTCCAGGCATATTCTCATGACAGGGGAAAGGATTTCAAGAGTATCAGAAATAGCAGAGTGGAGCGTGAAGGGGTCTGTGTCAGGATGAGAGTCAGCTTAAGGTGGAGGAGGGGGTGAGAATGTGGTGGCCAAAGCTTCAATTGACACGTGCTTCATGGGTCGGATGACCGAGAAGATGGTTGCCAGTGATGGAGGTGGCTTGGCCTGAAGGGTAGGGAGGATAGGAGAAAGTGGTCACTCCAGGAGAGAGGTGTGGAGAGAGGGGAAGAGAGTGGAAGGTCTGAGGAGATCATAACATCGAGAGCGTGCCCTGCAGAATGAGTCGGGCCAGAGGGGAGAATGGTGAGTGAGAGAGAGTCGCAGAGGTCGCAAAAGAGTCCAGAGGGGGGACAGGAGGCATGCAGGTGGATGTTGAAGTCTCCAAGAAGGAGGACTTGAGTAGTTCAGGCCAGGAGTGAGGAGGAGAGGTCCGCCCACTCAGAAAGGAAGGAAGAAATCTGACCAGGTGGCTGATAGATAGTAGCCACAGTAAGGGAATGGCTAGGGGAAAGAGAGAGCCTGCAGACGAGGCATTCAAAAGAAGAGTAGGCCTGAGAAAGAGTGACAGAGGCAGGAATCCACTTGGGGAAGATAAGGGCTACACCCCCACCAGAGCAGTTGGGCCTGGGCGCAGAGAGGATCTTGTAGCCGTCAGGCAGGAGCGTGTCAAAGCTGGTGACAGAACTGGCCGTGAACCATGTCTCAGTGAGACCGAGAACATTGAGGTCAAGTTCTTCAAGAGGGCGACAGATATCAGAGGAATGGTTGACAGAGCGAGAGTTAAGAGTGGCAGAAGGTTGCCATCATTGAAGGACTTCTGGGGAGGGGTACAGATCAGAGGTACGCCTTGCAGAGTTGTAGAAGGAGCCCGAGAGGGGGCAGTGTGGGAGGGGCAAGGCAAGGGGGCCAAGGAAAGGGGAGAGGGGTCAGCCAGAGAGGAAAGGAAGTTGATGAGGCGCGGGAAGCGTCTATCAAAGAGGTGAAGGTTGGCCTGAGGGCCTTGGACCAACGCGGTCACGTTGGAGTAAACATTAATGATGACCTTAGAGGAATGGAAGGACGTCAGGAGGGTATCCCAACGGGTGCCACCATTAATGGATAAGAGGACCTTTAACGGGAAAAGAGGAGAAAGGAGAGAGTACAGAGACCATATGAAGGGTCCATAAGTCAGGTGAAGGAACAACAAAGAGGATGTCGGTGAGAGTTTCCTTGGAGTAGGCACTGGTGTATGTGTCAGCGATAGGGAGGCCTGGGTTGGAGACCAGGATGTCTTTTTTAAACTTCTTCCTACCAGATTTAGTGAGCAGAACAGGATAGTCAATAGAGAGCACCATAGAGTAGGTGGGAGAGGAGGGGGGTGGAAGGAGAGGGGGAGACACTGCAGAGAGTAGGCAGACAAATAAGCGAGCAGCAGACAAGTTAACCAATAGGACAGACTCTCAGCGTTAAGGAGCTCACAACTGCTCAACCTTAGAACCAGTGAGAAGCCACCTAAGTTTGAGAATCCTGTAGGGGAGAAAAAGGCCTAATATTCACAGTGCAAAATTTTAAATACTGATACAGTGCGTATTACAGCAGCACAGGGGACAGCACAGCCGTGTTTAGGAATCTGAAGGTGGGGTAGGCAGGGAGGCAAGTGGGAATAACCTGTGGAGACTGACAGGCAACTGGTGTCCCCTGCGGACACCTGCAGACACAATAGGAGCCGCAACCGAAGGAGCTGCCATTTGCCTTAGGGGCCCTTAGCCGTAGGGCTGCCAGGCAGGGGCTGCTCTGGTAGTGCCTGTAAAGAGGAGGGGGAGCGGGTCTTAGCCAATCAGGGGGAGCTGGGAGGTGGGAAGGAGGGAGGGGACACCTGGAGACCACGGAGGTGTGTAGGGGGCAGGGGAGAACAACACAGTGAGGGAAACAAAGGAAAATAGGAAAATCCTATTTCCCAGTATCCCAGTATCCCATTTGGGCTATCTTCAACCCAGACCTCTACTCTCTGCTCATTTAAGGGGCTGTTCAGGGTTATGGGCATTTTGGATGGGGACTTTGGCAGGCCAGCTTAGGCCACCAATCAGATATTTCCAAAGCCCTTGATTGGAGAGCGTGTCTCCACATCTCGATTTGCATATCTGGTAGTTATCTTTTGGGCTTTTGCAGGCCTCAGTTCCTCGACAAAGTGTTTAGGCAGCCATGCAGATGTCCACCAGGAAATCTCCAGAGCTACCTATAGGCCAGTCCACCACTGCCCATGATGCAGAGGCCCACTGGGAAATCTCCAGAGTTCCCTATAGGCCACTCCATCCCTGTAGGCAGGACAAGCGCGTCTCTGTCCCTTGGCCAACTCTGGACATTGCATTGTGAGTCGCGTCCTCTATCTTTGGGAGATGTCTGTAAGGAGGATTCCAGAGACATAGGAGACAGAGAAATGATGGCAGACTGAACACACACCTTGACCACATTGGTGATACTGCATGTAGCTCCTGAGATCCTGCAGTCAAAGTCTTGAGCGCTTTACTTTACTTTACTTTATAGCATTTGTATGGCACACCATAAACCCATAGGTGTGAGGGCGCAGACAAAAAACATAGAAGAAAGGAGAGATAAAGAGGCTGAACGATCTAATGGAAAAGGTAACTGAAAACCAGGGGCAACTATTTGAAGAGGAAGGTTTTAAGGCCCTTCTTGAATGTATTCAGGGATGATGAATTTCTCAGTTGGTCAGGCAGAGTGTTTTAAAGTGCCGGTGCCACTGAGGCAAAAGCACCACATTGTGCCTTTTTGCCTTTGACTATGGGCTGCTGGAGCAGGTTCCGGTTGTTGGACCGAAGGTTTCTGGCAGAAGATTTTATTCCAATGTACCTTTGCAGGTAGGAGGGCATCTTGCCCTGAAGGCATTTAAAAGTGATGACCATAAGTCTGAAGGAGATTCTTGATTCCACGGGCAGCCAGTGTAGTGCTCGACGTGCCTCCGAGACATGTACCCTGTATGCAAGACCGGATATCACTCTAACAGCTCCTTTCTGAAACACCTGAAGGCGTTTGATGATTTTTTTACTGGAGCCTGCTAATAGGCTACAACAGTAGTCTAGTTTGGAGCCTATAATGGCTCGGGCGATGGTCTCAGCATTGGATTGGGAGATGTATGGACGCAGATGGGATAACAATTTAATATAATAGTTGGCGGAAGAGACGGTACTGGCCACATAAGAATTCATCTTGAGTGATTGTTCCAATACCACGCCTAGGATTTTAACCTTGGGAAGAGTGGAAATTAGAGCATCTCCCAGCTGGAAATGTTTGTAAGTTGAGTCCAATTTGGCTATGATGCTATCAGATCCTGCAACCATGCCCACACATTCTCGAGAGCAACCTAAAAACATTACTGCCCGGATTCGATGTTCTCGTCTGAGTATATGTTTACAGTGAAAGAAGCTCTTTTGTGTATTTGCGCGCGCTCCTGTCCAGGAATGCGTCTGGATGATGGACCTGATGCTTATGAAATCATCATCAAAAAATCCACTTTCTTGTGTTTTAAACAAACCTTAAAAGTTACATACACCGATAAGTAAAAGTATTCCCAGCACGTTGTTTATCAGCAATTCTATCCTAGGGTGCCTGTCTCTCCAAATGTTTTGCACTACAACTCTCATCACCTCTGGATGCATAGTGAATGATGAAGGATCATGGGAGTCGTAGTTCAAAATGTTTGAACAGCCACAGGTGCAAACCCTTGCTTTTACTCCCTGGCGAACAAGAAATAAAATACATATACACACATATCACACGCCTTATAATTCATACATACAATCTTGCCCTAAACGGTTAAATACAGAACTATAGTAACAAAGCCTAACCCTATACCATAGGTCCACACTGGCAGAACTTTAGACAGGTATGTCAGCAGGATCGTCTGTATAGAACACCCTCCATTGCCCCCAATGAAGGTGCTGAGAGTATTGACTGTTTTCACTCCTTTCTCTTTGGGTTCATTCCAGTGTGTGTTCCATTTCAGGTTCTCATTGTAGCACTTAACACGTTCAATCGGCACACCGTCAAGCCTCCATATAATGCCATGGCTAGACTTAGTTTTGCCGTAAATGCCATGATCTTACTCTTACTGATAATTACTCTTAGACCGTTTATTTTTGTGTAATCCCCCAGGGCATTACTCATAGTTTGCAGCCCCTTACTGGTATGTTCTAACAGGATTAGATCATCGGAATATCCCAGCCAACAATTGCTTTGTTTGCCCACTTTGACTGGGTAATTATTCAAACAGCTAAAGACATCTTTCAGGTCAGAAAGATAGAGATTAAAGAGGGTTGCCACAACTAAGCAGCCTTGTTTCACACCTCCTGTTGTACTCACAGTTTCAGTTAACATGCCTTGACCACCTAGGCAGACCTTAATACTATTATCTGTGTGTAACAACATCATTATTTTTAAATGTTTTATTTTATTTTGTAACTTAGTTTTGAAAAGAAAAACAAACTTTTTGTCACAACTAACACAACTACCATATTTCTACCCACACTTCTTAATTAACGGCCCACCATGAGGTTATCAGCTAGAGAATTATGTTTTTTGAACAATCTAACATGATATTGTCCATAAAATGTATAACTCCACAAGTCAATTGCTGATTTCCACCAGAAATCAAGTATCTCCACCACTCCTCCATGTTGTCATTTTGGGTGCATATTTCCCAATGTTTAGCGTGCGTAAGGTAGAGATTGCTGTGCAGCCAATCACCAAATGTTTCACGGACTCAACAGTGTGGTTGAAAAAGCGGCATACATTATCTGTTGTTTTACTCTCTCGTTTCAGAGTCAATGGGCCTCATTACGAGGTAGGAGGTAGCCATGGTGCTATTAGCACCCCTTACCCCATTCCGGGTCCAGGTTCTCGGAATAGGGACTTACCGGGTCATTCCAACCTTGGAGGACCTGGTAAGTCCCCATTCTGAGAACCATTCCCCATTCCCATTCGAGCCCCCATAGGGCTCAATAGGAATGAAGATGGAGCTAATAATGGGCCCGTTATTAGCTCCCTGCTCCCTTAGCGGATCCCGCTAAGGGCGCCTGGTAAAACCAGGTGCCCATAGCGGGACCCACTAAGGGACCTCGTAATACGGGGGTAAGAGGTTACCGGCACCGGCATCCTTACCGGTGCCGGTAACCCCTTACCTCCAACCTCGTAATGAGGCCCATTATCTCTTTAGTTTTGTAGAGGTTCAATCGCAATATGAGGAATTGATCCCGAGAGTAACGTGAGGGTAATTTGGACAGATATTTTGAAAGGACACCATTTTCGTGTAAAGAGAGTCCAAAATCACAAGTTGTCTTCATTTTCATACGTTTTCCCTCGTTAACAATCCAGCTGCATCTGCGAATCCTCTTGCTTGCAATTTGTGGCACTTGTTCCAAATGTACCTCTGCTTCCTTTAGTGTCTTTAATAGTTTCACTTCTCATATTCTAAGAAGATCATTCAAGATATACATTGGTTTCACTTTTAGAATCTCATATGGTTTCACCGTAGGGTGAACTGACATCCTGCGTAAAGTTGTTATAGATTTCCACAAGACTGTACCATATAATGATTCTATACTTGACGAATGGCGATCATTGATACACTTTGGGGGAGTTTCAGCACTTTACGCCAGAAAATTGCTTCCAATTGATCCCATAATTGTGCATTGATGTTCCATCCAGCTTCGCTGCCAAAGGTTATTGCAGGGACCCCTTTTTGCAGATAGAATGTTAATACCGAAGACAGTGTAAATTGCCAAACTTGGCATGCAGCTTGGCTCCTTGTAAAGCAAACATCTGTATTCATGACAGCAAGTCTTGCTTCCAGCTCCATTCCCATATTGAAGTATTGAAAATGACTCCTAGATAGCGTATTCTATCAGTTTGTTGCAAGGGTTTATTGTTTACCTTCTAGGTAAAGCTCTTAGATCGAGGTTGTAATTTCCGACCAAAAGATATTATCTTGGATTTTTGTACTTTAGTTCCAGATCGTTTTCCGTCAGAATGCATTGTAAGGCTGTAAGTAATCTTTGTAGGCCTATTTGTCTTAGATCTAGGAGCACAATGTCATCAGCGTAGATAACCCAGCTGATTTGCTCACCATTGACTTTTGGAGGAAGGTCCTTGGTTGCATTAAAGCCTTTGGTAGATCTGAGATGAAGAGTGTAAACAGGAGTGCCACTAAATGGCATCCCTTTTTCACTTCCCTTTCAGTGTGTACTTCTTCTGTTAGGTCTCCTTGTTTATTTAGCCTTACTCTAATCGATGTGCTTGAATATAATGCCATTATCGGCTGTAATAAATTGTCGGGACGTCCCCAGGCCTTCAGTTTACTCCATAAAGTCTGCCTATTAATACAATTGAAAGCCTGTTTTAAGTCGATACATGCAATAAATAGTTATTTTTTGTTCTTCAGAGCTTCTAATTTAGCTATATTGAGTAACATCAGATTTAGCTCGACTCCTACTCCTTTGGTGAATCCTGTTTGCCGCTTATCTGTCGCTGCTGCACCTTCTGCCCATTTTGCCAGTTTTTCTTGCAGAAATGCTGCAAACACTTTACCCATGGTATCAAGAAGGGCGATCGGACGATAGTTTGCAGGATCATCTCGATCGCCCTTCTTGAACACCGACACAATCACTGCTTGTCTCCATGTCTCGGGAAGTGTTTTGGTCCTCGCAATCTGCTCAAACAAGATCTTGATAAAAGAGGCCCATTGCGATTTGTTTTGTTTGAGTGTTACATTTGAAATGCTATCAGGACCCAGAGCTCTTGATTTTTTAAATTTTTGGATAGCCTTTTCTATGTTTTCGTGTGTTTCTGTTACCGACCAGCTCGATGTTATGTGAGGGTAAGAAGACATTTCAGTAGGTACTTTAGTCGCAAAGACAGTCGAGAAATGTTTGACCCAGTTTGTGCATTTCCTCCATTTGACATGACAAATGTTTGCTTTGACTGGCCAGTATTTATTATTTCCCATGTGTGTCTGCTATCCTTTAACATAATTAGCCGGAGCATTTATTTCGGCTTGATCTTGGTCTCGGATCGTATTAAAGGATTTAAGCCAGTTCTGGTAACTTTGGCATCATTTTTTTAATCAAATCTTTATTGTCTTTGGTTTTCGATTTCCTTAAGCATCTGAGGTCTTTTGCCAATTCTTTTTTTGCTTCTGCCACTGTAATACTATAGCGGTATTTCGGCAACAATATCATTTTGTTGCCAATAATTCTTGGTTTAAATTGGTGTAGAAACGGTTCATAATTTGCTCCGATTTCATTTTCTTTACAGCAGCCCATTTTAGATGTCAAATGTATTATTTGGTTTGCATTTATTCGAAGTCTGTTGTTTCCATTGTTTATGGCAAGGGTCGGAGTATATCTTACAGGACTCTCTTCTTTGGGCCACCGCAAGACTAGACGTAGGGGGTCGTGATCACTTTTCAACGTTTTTACTGTTGTTAGTTTAACGATTTTACTTAGCAAGTTTCTCGAGGCCCAGATGCAGTCGAATGTCTTGGTACTGGTGCCTCTATGCCATGTTTTTGCAGCTGGAATGTCACCTTTGGTTCACCCGTTTAACATTTCACATTGTCTCAGGGCCATCTCATCTGACCAACATTGGCCACGATCTATCCGATTTTCTGACTGGTTGTATGCTCTTGCAGTGATCAATTGATTAGCTTCATTGAATCATGAGAAATTTAGGAAACCACAAATTAAGATGAATGGATCGTCAAAAATCAATAATCCATTATCAATTTGTTTGGTTACTGCAAAAATGAATTCATTTTGTGAGATCATTGCTGGATTCCAGTATACATTTATAATTAATAACTGGATTTGGATTTGATAGGTTCAAATTACTTTGTTCCAGAGTAGTAACTTGTATAAATAAATTTGGGTTAAAAGAACTTAGTACTTTCCAGCTGTTGTTATGTTTAACCATGGTAATTAAGCCTGAATATGGGCACCCATATTGTTTTTTTCCTGCAGCATTTTGGTATATTGAGTAACCATCACATGTTGGAATTGTACGCAGCCACGTCTCTTGATGGCAGATTATAAAATAATTATCGTTTATCGGAGAGTCTTCTTGAAGAAGGTGGGTAAAGCCTTGGGTGTTCAAGGACGTCAGCAGATGGGCAGTCTTAGTCACTTCCTTTTTATGCTAATTGGAGTTTTGATGAGTTGCCTTGTGTCGGGCATGATGGGGGTTTGCCAACATTTGCTGCTGCTTCACAGTAGATTCAGGAAAATCATTGAATCGATTCCACAAATCTTGTCGTAACAACATAATCATTTTTAACAGGCTGCACAGGGTATTCCATGCAACAAAATATTTACAGAGTTCGTTGTGCATCACGTTATCGAATGCAGCACTGTAGAAGGCAAAGTCACGTCTCATCCATGCATATTCGACTGCCGAAACCAAGATTAGTAAGGTATGCAGCGTGTCAGATTTCCTCCTGAAGCCCGTCTGATTAGATTCGGTTCTACTAACAGAGCTTTACAAATATGTTCGCCGGTATATCTAGCGTGGCCAGCATGCAGTAATAGGAAGTCTCATTCCAGGGACCCTTCTTGTGCACAGGAAGGTTATGGCTCTCAGTCCAGGTGGCAGGAAGATTACCACATTCTCCAATGTGGACAAGAAAGAGATGTAATGCATGTGCCCTCATCCCTGGGGACAATTTAAGGGGACTATTGCATGTCCTGTCAGGGCCAGCTGCTCTGGAGTTATGCAATCTCTCAATTATTGTGGTAACGTCTGATATCGATGACTTACTTTCCCATTTTACAGGTGGTAAAGACAACTCTCCATCAACAGGGTAGCCGCACCTAAAGTAGCTGCAATAGGAGTGGACCACACACGCTCAGGAACACTATTAATAGGCAAGTCTCTCTTAGCTGTCCCCCGAATCACACTCCAGATTTCAGTGGTGTTTCTGGCAGTAGCCAGGTGGGCAATCTGTTGCCATGTCTCCCTCTCACATCTAAGTCGATGTGCTTGGAGCCATCTACGATAATTATTTGTGGCTATTTTTATATGGTCATTGATTGCAATGACACTGTACAAACCTAATATAGGGTAAAGCACATCTGTAATGTTAGCACAGAGTTGTTTTTTCGGTGCTACAATCCCGGGGTCATAATGGGAACCCTTCCTAGAGACCCTTTTCCAAGGCTCATGGGAGCTTTTGTAGTGTAATTTCTGTTGGAAAGACTCATTTATGCTTTTAATCAATAATGAACAATTAGACAGGTACTGGTTATGCTGGAGCCACAATTAGAAGCATATTGCTGAATAAAGATGGGGAGTGGCCTATCAGATGTATTTTTAGCTTTATCTAAATTAGGTGCCTTCCAGAGAGTGGGATTGTGTCCACTATTGATACATATGTCCCTGTTTATGTCACAGTAATAGGACGCCCTATTATCTGATAAGGGCTTGAGAAGTACACACTAGGTCACGTGGTCGCTTTCCTCGCGCGTCAGGATAGAAATGCCCTCCACTAACGCCAATCATGCTGGGTTGGCAAAGACATAGTCGATAGTGGAGGCACTTTTATCACTCACACGCATGAAAACCTTAGTGGTGCCCCCTGTACAATACACATTTAGCTTGGTAAAACCAAAGGCATATAGCATATTCGCCGAAACCTTAACCCTGTCACGGATTTGTAGCAGAGAATGCAGCAGGAGAAGCCTTACTTTGGAAGGAAGCATCTATAATCGTGTCACTGTTCTAGAATTAACATCGCCCACTATCCAAACTGGAAGGTTAGATGCATCGTTGTCGAATACTTTTTAGTATTGTGTCCATATTTCATCTAGAGGCTGCAAAATTGGGGGAGGAGGGTCATAAAAGTTGATCAAATCTATAGCAGTTTGTGGGTGAGCTACTTTAACCACCTGAACCAAGGAAGATGACCCAATTATTTCACTTAGATGCCGAGGCTGGTGTACTGAAATTTTTAGTCCTCCTTTAGGGCACCCAATGGGGCCTTTAGTAGCGGATATATGCATGGTGTTCCTACCATCAGGATGGCACTGTTCCATCGCCCAGGTTTCTTGTAATTCAATGATGGAAAAGAGACTCATATTGTCCAGTAGGCCATCTTCCCTGGCACTGTATGAACCCTCGAGTGTTCCACGAACACTTGATGTTGATGTCATCGTGAAATGTATAAAATATGGGTTTTGAAGACTGGGAGCCATTGCCAGTATACTTCCACTGTCCCACACTTTTCTCCACATATATCTTTGGTGTGGAGTTCATGGTGACAGTTTTGATGATTGGATATTTTTTCTATGGCATCGCCCTCACCATTTTTAGTGGGGGTTCTACCTTCAACATGATGTGTCGAGGGACTACTTCTCGGTGCTACAGTATTTTGATTAGTGGTATGTGGCCCCTTTTCTTGTGTTTCTTACTTCCTTCCACTGTGTTTGCAAGTGTATTATTCCTGACCTTAGTTGAGGTCATTTTCACAACCTTACAACTATATCAATCTGTACAGCTCTTTCATATTTGAGAATATATTCCAGGGTAGCTTCAGATGTGAGCCAAATATTCAATATAGGGTTTGCTATGTGCTCTAGTTGGTCAACAATCTTGATGTCGTCGGTGGTGATGACTCTTTGGGCTGCTACAGTGTGTAGAATACAGAGAGCCACTGCTCTATTCAATGGTAGCAAATGTTCTCCTGAAGACAGAGGCTGTAGGTGCAGAGCACGGAACTCATATCGACTGTCGGCAAGTAAGTTGCTGGCCTCAAGTTTGTTGTTTTCTGGTGTATTTGCAGCCCGAATCTCAGTTAATTTAGATTGTCTATTTCCACCTGTTTGTGTCGCGATATTCAGAACATATCTTTCATTCTCCACATTAGTGGTAGCAAGAGGTGGAGAGGGTGTGCCGCAGTTGCTTACCAAGAAGCGCTCAGCATCAATCACATTATTCGGGGCGTGTCACCTCCATCACATTTATCCTCCATCACTTGTGGTATTGAAATGGTGACCGAGGGGTCATTAACATTAGATAAGTCTGAGCTGAAAGTCTTGCCGATCACATCCTTTTCACTTACAACACACGCATGTTTGCGCACTTTGTGTCGCTCTGCATACATACAGGCTTTGGATACCCGTTTATTCTTACATCTAGTCGGCTCTCCGATTGCTTTGTGAACTGCCTTGTCAGTACAGATTATTTGGGAGGTTTGATCCATGACAGTATTTACCCCCATGGGTGCTACATGAATGATCGCATCAGTGTTTGAGGCGTGATCTCTCAGTATTTTACGTCGTCGATTAATGCTCTTATGTAGGAGCACAGATGGAATGTCTACATTTCTACCCTCTCATTTCTCATCCGGCGTAGAGAGTAGAGTATCAAACGCCCTAAGCATAGAGGTCGAGGCCATGCTAGTGTTACTAGCATCCCCTGGGCTAGTATTAGACATGGGAGCGGTATTAGCAAAAAGCTTATACAATGCTATGGCCTTGGTGTAAATAATTAGAGAGTCCTCTATGTCTTTCTACGGTTACAGTTACCCTCCTTCCCTTCTTCCACCAGGAAGCTAGGCCAACAAACAACACTTCCTCAAATGCACGCGCGCAATTGCGCACAGGCTGTGCCTTAAGCAGCATCTCCGGGCTCATTGGGAGGAACCATGAATAGCGCCAAGAATGTTCCCTTCTGCGCACACGGCAGCAGCAGTAGCAAGGACAGCTCAAAGCACTTCCCCAAAACGTTATTTGAAATATTTAGACTTCTAAAATTGTTAGGTTATTAAATGTGGTGCCCATCACGAAGACAAAGGTTGCCATGTTTGTATTTTCCACCTTTTGAGTCATCGCTTTTCATACCATCTGGGTTGTTTGCAATTTTAAGATTTGTATTTTATTTGTAACACACTAGATGACGAGCCCGGGGGCATGATAGTGCAAAACATGACAAACGCAGAGGCATCAAAAATTGACCACAAGAAGCAGACAGCGGAGAAGAAAAGTTCTATGGAAGCTGTACAGAGCCATATTAATGGGCAGACTTTATTCAAATAGATGTGTTTACAATCTGCTCTTGAAAAGTTGCAATTTGGTACATGACCTCAAATCTAGCGGAAGCAGGTTCGCCAACCGTGGAGCAGCATGTGGAGAAGATATGTGCTCCACGTAGGACAGATGTGTTCTCCGTGTTTCTAGGAGACTGCTGTTGTTAGGCCTCAGTATTTGCGACTGGCCAGACTTAGGGGTTTGGCCGAGAGACATTTATGCTTAAAGCACATCACATGGTAGATGATCCGGCTCCAAATGGGGAGCCAATGTAATGCGCTCCTGGCCGATATAACATGATCTCTCCTTTGTAGCCCTGTTACAATGCGCAAAGCCTTATTTTGGATCACCTGCAGGAGGGTCAGATCCTGCTTGGAAATGCCCAGCAATAGACTAGAGCAATAATCTTGCCACCGATAATGGCACGAGCCACTGTGGCACAATTTTCTGAAGACAGAAAGGGCCATAACTGTGCTAGCTAGAACTTTGAGATGATAACATGTGCTGGAGACAAGGAAGTTGACCTGATTTTTCGTGGCAAATTCCTGATCCAAGATCATACCCAGTGTCTTGACCTTATTCTGAATATGAATAACACAGTCTGCAATTTTAAATGATATGTATTTTGCAGTGAGTTTTCTCAAATGTGTTGCCGTACCAGAATCAAATGTTTGGTCTTTGAAGTATTTAGGGCTAGTTTATTTACTTGCATCCATGCCTGGAAAATTTTGTAGGAGCAATTTAGTGAGGCAGCGTCACGCGCATAATCACCAGTCATGGGCACAAGACACTGTGTATTATTGTCTGTATTGTTTGCGTACACCACACCCAATGTATCTAGTTGTTCAAATAGAGGAATCATGAAAATGTTAAAGAGGGTGGGTGCCACGCATGAGCCCAGTGGGAGCCCACATAAGACGGAGAACTCCTCAGCCTTAATGTTGTCAAAAAAAACCCTGGCCCTACCATCCGCAAGGAAAGATTTCACCCATTCCATCGCTGGCTCAGAAAAATTTGCATTTGTCCGTAATCTCTCTGCCAGAACAGTGTGATCAAGAAGATCAAATGCAGCAAAGAGATCTGGAAGCATAAGCACCGTAGTGTTGCCCTCTGCCATAGTTTGCATTATATCAGTCTTAAGCTCCAGTAGCGTGGATTCAGTACCGTGGGCTTTTCTAAAACCTGATTGTTTGGACCCCAAAATATCATGAGCGGCCAAGAAGGCTTCAATCTGAAGATGTCTAAAATCTTCAACAGATTGGGCACGTTTGTGATGGGGTGATAATTACCCGCTATACCAGGATCAAGAGAGGGCTTCTTGATAAGTGGTAGAATCCATGCTTGCTTGATATTTCTTAGGACAATATTTACCCTGAACGAGGCATTGATGAACATGGTAATCAGAGGCACCAAATGTGGAGCACAGGCTGTAATGGTAATTGCTGGGCAGACATCACCCCTACAATTAGTGGGGTTGAGTTTGCCCAAAATCTCAGACAAATACTGCTCAGAGATAGGCTTAAAAGTAAACTCTGGGAAGGATTTGGAAACTTCCTGTGCTGGAATAGTTATCCCTTCCAATGGATAGTCTTTATTTTTCTGCCTGCTATTTTCCTGTCTTTTCTCAAGTTTATCCAGGAAAGCATCCTGGATATAATTTCACCAGGTGGCTAGGAGGAGAGACAGGGGTTTCCAGCTCCTTAAGGATCCGAAAGAGTTCCTTAGAGCTGGACACTGCTCCAAAAATACAAAGATCATGATCATTTCTTTTGGCACAAACAATGGAACATTTGTAGCCTTTGTTTGTTTGTTTATTTATTTGTATCGCGCACCAGACCCTGGGGTATCAGGGCGCACCGGAATAAGAAATCGTACAGCTTAGTACACATCAAAAGAGAGAATACAAATCAGGAAAGTGCACATAAATCAGGCATAAGAGGTGTAGCATGTACATCATATATAAGGGAGTATTAACAGCAGGTCAGCAGGAGGCTATACTGAAGGGCATCATACAACAAAAGGCTATACAGAGGGGGCAAAATTCAAAGACATTCTGAAATCTGTTTACAGTGCAGTAGTGTGTGAGGTGGAGGCATTACTGGTCATTGTCTTTAAACCAGTTTATGAGGTTCTGTCTGAAATGTGCGTATATTTGATCTTCTCGCAAGGAGCGGGGTAGGGCATTCCAAAGCTGTGCTTCCTTGACCGGGTAGCTGCAGCCCCCAACCTTGGAGGGTTTAAATCTTGGGACTGTGAGGCAATTATTGTTGGCTGTTCTGGTGGGCCTTACTGAAGATTTTCTGGTGAATCTCTCTTTGAGGTAGCAAGGCGCCGCACTGTTCAGATATTTGTGGGTGAGTGAGGTAGTTTTCAGCCAGTTTTTATCGTGGGTAGATAACTAGTTGTTTTGTCTTCTAGTATTGGAGACGTGTTCTCTACTGGCTATTCCGAGGGCTGCTCTCAGGGCATTGTTCTGGAGGGATTGAATTATCTTAATAATGTGATTGTTAGCCCCTATGTAAAGAGAGTTTCAGTAATCCAGTTTAGACAATATAAGAGCTCTGGCGAGGGTAATGTAACTTTTTTTGGATAGGAAAGGTTTAAATGGTCCGATTAATTTGCAGGTATATGCAGTGGCGGATGCCATGGTATTAACCTGTTTGGTGAATGAAAGGTTAGAGTCAATGTAGAATCCTAATGTTTTCACTTCGTTGGCGACAGTAATGGGGTTATTATCAATATTGAAGGTAGTATATTTGGGTCCCAGTTTGTTGAGGCTTGAGGTAGTGCCCAGGATGATGAGCTCAGTATTGTCATCGTTCAAGCATAGTCCGTGTGCAGCCATCCATGCCTGGATGATCAGATATACCCTATTCACTAAGGCCAAATCCTTGTCATAATCTCCAGTAAGTGGTAGGAGAATCTGGGTATCATCCAAATAATTAGTGTAGGTGATACCAAGATGGTCCAGATCATCGAAAAGGGGCTTAGTGAATATATTGTATAATGTATGTGAGACACATGGGGCACTCCACAAGTAATGGGGATGGGTCTGCCGCAGATGTGGGAGAGAAGACTCTCATAGTCCTGTCACTTAAAAATGCTTGTATCCAGGCTATAGCTTCTTTAGAGAAATGCACTGCTGAATCCAGATGGCTGCATAGGGCCTTGTGGTCCACAAGGTCAAATGCAGCTGATATGTCGAGGAGGAGAAGTAGGGCTGATTTCCTATTTTCCCTAAGCTCATCTATTTGGGTCTTAAGGTCATTTAGAGATGTTTCTGTGCCATGTTGTGACCGAAAGCCTGATTGGCGAGCTCCTAGAAGTTGGTTGGTTTCCAAATACTTCTGTATTTGTCGATAAGCGATCTTATCTATGATTTCAGACGAAACGGCACTGTTGTGATAGGGTGGTAGTTAGTAGGTATGGTCGGGTCTAGTGTCTGGACTTTAAGGTTACTTTAAGGTTACTTGGGATAGTGCCAGAGGTGAATGAGGCATTGATTAGCTTCGAGATAAAAGGTGAAAGATCTCTTACTGAATCCTCAATGAGTTGGGCGGGACATTGATCACCCTGGCAATTCAAGGGTTTGAGTGACAGTATGACTTTTTCAGTCTCATGGATAGAGACTTTAGTGAATCTGAAGTGTGGGGGACGTGTGGTACTGTGAAGGGGCATAGAGGAGATGTTGGGTGATGTTGTGTTGGGTAGGGAAGCTTTTTTGTTAGCAATTTTATCTTGGAGGTTAATGACTTTATTAGCTAGTGCTTGCAGAATGTTAGAGCACCAGGATTTGTCTTTCACACAATTATCTTGCACTGGGATGGGTGCTTCTAGTTCTTTTAGAATTACGGATAGTTTTTTCATACTGAGTTGGCTTGTGAGATTCTGGAGTTATAAGTTTCACGTTTGGCAAGAAGTATTTCCCTCTTGTAATGAGAGGTGATATTTCTGAGGTTAATTTTATTTTCTGAGGAGGGGAGTAATCTCCAAGATACCTTGCAGTGTCTTTTTTCCATCTGTAGTGATTTCAGGTGTGGAGTGTACCATGAATTGAGGTGGGCTTTGGATTTACTTTGTCTCATTTTTAGTGGGGCAATGGAGTCAAGTGATGCGGTCATAATTTTGACTAACGAGTCAGGCTCCATGCTCTCCAGTAAGTTAAGGGTAGGAAGAATAAGGGGTAGTAATTTGTCAGTAGTAATATTCTTTTTGTTACTTGTCGGGATGGGAGGGCGGGAGGGGTAAGTTTGGCGGTGGACCTTTTAGATACTAGAGTAAATGTCAGGAGATGGTGGTCTGTCCAGACCTGGGGGGTTATAGCCGAGATAGATGCTTTACAATTATAATCCACCACCCAGTCGAGTATTCTCCCTTTGTTGTGTGTGGGAAGGGTCACTCTCTGGGTGAGGCCAAGTTCGGTCAGAGTGTCAGCAACCTTTGTTGCATGTAGATCTTTGGGGTCATTGAAGCCCAAGTTAAGGTCCCCTAGCAGTAGGACTTGTGAGGAACTATTTAAGTTGTCAGATAAAATAGTGGAGATGTCCTCCTCAAAGGATCCAATGGGACCTGGGGTCTGTATATGAGGCGGATCGTGAGAGTCTGAGAGTTGGTAATAGATAATTTGGCTGTAAGGGTTTCACACGATGTAATGTTGAGGGGCGGGGCTAGTTGCAAAGATGAATTAGATTTGACAATGAGAGCCATGCCTCCTCCATGAGCAACGCATCTATCAGCTCTTAGGATAGTGTACTCAATGGGGATCGCTGACAAGAGGCCGGGCCTGCAGCGGCGTGTAGCCAGGGTTCGGTAATGGCCAAAAAGTCATACTTTTCAGCCTGGATACGGTTGAATATCTCCTTTGGCGACCTGTACATAATTGAGTTTATCCCCATCAGTCTTGGATTCATCCCAATGTTTGAGAGCCATCTGAGCATTTTTTTCAAAGGACTCGTATTTCTGGCGTAAACCATTTTTTGTCAGGTGGTTTCATAATTAAACACAATTTTTCTGGCGCTAAGTTTTCCACAGCTAATTCCAATGTTTTACAATAGAGATTGGAAAGTTCTTCTGCTGAATTGAGGTCAGCTAAGTCATTTGCAAAAAAGGTGCAAAAAAAAAAGGGCCATGGCTGCCGGGGTAAGCTTACGGATATTTCTAAAAGTCACCCTGCACCCTTCTCTGGGGATTTCTTGGACTGGGAGGATGGTCATGTTGCAGTCTAAAAGATGGTGATCCGACCATGGGCATTGATTGTTCTGTGCATCCTCAATGCAAATGTTTTGAGATAGGACCTAATCCAGGGCTCTACCTTTTTCATGAGCAGAGGAACTAATATGTTGTTCAAACCCAATGTCAGATAACAATGATTTCAATAAGATAGCTGGTGCATCAATAAAAGGTTAAAATAGCCAAAGTTGAAATCCCCTAAAATCATAGTTTTTGTATTAGGTTTTAACATAGGGGCTATAAAGTCACTAACATGTTTGATAACATCCTCTGAGCTGTGAGGTGGTCTATAGACAATCACAATATTGATGGTCGAATTAGGGTTAACTTGATACTTAACCCAGAGTACTTTGCAATCCAGGATCTGTTGAGTATCAATTTTACAGATATTAAAATATTGATTATAGATTAAAGCAACACCACCGCCTCTGGCATTCGAACAATCTTGTCTAAGAATATTATAACCAATGGGGACCGCCACAGACAGTGAGGGTCCGTCTGCGATATCAAGCCAAGAATCTGTGATCACACAAAAATCTATTTGTTGATCCAGGATATAAATTGTGACATCAGCTGCATGTCTAACCAGGGACCTGGTATTTAATAACATACATTTCACTTTACTCCTCACAATAAACCTCTTGATCTCACTGCATGTCATATATAATTTATCAGATCTAGAGGTCATGGACATATCAATGTGATGAGACAGCTTACCTCCAGAGGTCAAGGTCAATGGCTCTTGGCCATCCCCGATATTTCATGCATAATTTGAACAGTATCAACAAACTTGTCAGCTTTCTTCCTACACATACTTGAGGGTTCGATAGATATGTTCTCTGAGACACTGATCATATTGTATTCCTGACTCTCTGTAGTTATATCCGCCTCACATGCCACCTTTCCCTGTACATGGCCCTTAAAAGCAACCTCATGGGGCGGGATAATGGGGGCAGTGATAGGAAATGAAGTAGGAGCCATATACTGTGGCAGAATAGAACTAAATACCCCACTATGCCTACCTGCATCCTCAGAGCCGGTACTATTGCTATGAGACTCAAAAGATGAACTCAGATAGCGAGCACTGTGCATGCCACTACATGCAGCAACGGGCATACTCTGCATATGAGTACAACTAGTCAATAGAGCTGCTTCCGATATATTATGGCTCCTCTGACATGGAGATGAGACTGTTCAGTGGGACCCCATCCGGCGCATAGAGCAGCAGCACCCTTGAGATGGATGGGGATGCAGATTAATACTCTTGCATCAAAAGAATAATGACAACTTGATAGTTTGGCAAAGGGAGTCCGTTTAATGACAAGTACATTATGTCTCATTTGTCGATATGGTTTTCTCAATGGTTACCTTACTGTCCAGGTTTTCTTAGGTGTCAGTACTTCAACAGGTGCTGTTCTTCTTATAGGTACTGGACAGAGCCCAACAGCGGCTCTCTGCTGGTTTATTTGCTCATCATACATCACATATTTTGGCGTGAATGTTCCTGGTACTTCAAAATGGGCGGTTGGAGTGTGAATCGAGCTTGGCACCTCCTCTACAAGACACTATTTACTTCAAGTTTTACATGTGCAGCATTTATACCCTCCAGGACTTCTGTAATGCCCGTACTGGCACAGACACAGTAAATTTATGTTAATATTATGAAACAGGTAGGCGGAACATGTACAGGTATAGGCAACACCTTAAGCCAGAACAATAAGAAAATCCGAATGATAATCGCTCATACAAACCCTAAAGAGACACTCCTGAAGAGTACTGTATAGACAGGTTTAGCAGAGCTACGAGGTGTCCACTACCCCTGCCAACAAAATAGTATACACGTATTACAATACTCACAGCAGAAACAACTCCAAAAACAGGGAGTAACAGGTGTATCCAACCTGGCCACTCGGTGCACGAACTAGCACAAACTGGCCCGTTAGGGCCAGGCGTGGTAACGCCAGTGATCAGAAATAAATTCTGAGCCCAGAACTACAGGTATGCTGGGAATTGTGGTTCCCAGGTCTTGGAGCGTGCAGAGACACCAAGAGCTCTGTTTTAACTCGCCCGGGTAGTTTTACATGTGCCTGGTTGTTGTTGACAGGTAATGCAGATAACATGCTTTTCATTTATGTGGCCTGGTGTGTAATTGTTGTATTCCTCTACTTGCATTGAACTGCAATTCTTTTGTCATAGATCGCTTTTGCCTGTAAGGAAGGTTTACCTTCATTATGCTAGTTACTGCACACTGGGAAACGTGCCAGATTTAAGGACATCACATCTCTGCAGGTAGAGAAATGCCCTCACGCACTCTAATTGTGTGTCCCTGCACTCTTATACCTACGGGCCACGTCTATGCTTATTACAAATAAGATAAATAAGTAAACTAAATAAATAAATAAATATGATGATCTACAAGGAACGCTTTCAGTCATTGTGACCCCCCCCCCCTCCCACCATGTGGTGGTACCCTTCCTATATATTCACTCACCTGGCTGTATTAACATCCCTATAAAGTTATGTCCCCGGATCCCCCGCGTTGGGTGCTCGAATACTTGCTTTGTTAAGATTGATCCAAAATCACATAATACGGCCCACTGTGGTCATCATGTCCAACCTCCAGCTGTGGTAACTTAACACACAGTTTGCAGACCCGCTACAGAGAAAGAGCGTGGTTCAAATAACCTGTTCTCTGGAATTTCTGCCACTGAGGAGGGTCTACAACTATATTTTAGGTCACTGCACCCTTCACGGAGGAGAAATATCCATTTGCATATCAGTCTTTGTCCCACCCACAAGGGCAGCCCAGCACCGAACTGCTATATGGCAATTCTCTTCTGAACAAGAGTACCTCAGTGAGGGGAAGCAGAGCCTCTCAAAGGCACAGTGAGTAAGGAGTCTACATGTGGATTACCCCAGGTTAGTTAGGGTGAAGCCCCATGTTTTACAAACTTATCAATTTGCGGTTCATGGTTGTTTGTAGTTCATAGTTTGAGAGGTGTACGCAGAGTACTTTAGTAGGATTGCTTAGTAGCATCACTATCCAGATGTGATGCTTGCAGATCTCCACAATTCCATCTCGATTTGACACATGCTATTCTTCACAAGTCTGTCTAGATGTGATGCAGGCTAATATTCACAATTCTACCCCATCCATAAATGCCCTAAATGCAAACTGTGGCTGACTAACCCAAGTGGCCTGATGCAAAGTATGGTAGGTAACCTTATACATTGAGGCTAGATTCAAAATGGGTACCTTATACAAGTTTGGTAAATGCTGCCTATGGCTGGTAAGCAAACGTATTTGTATTTGTATTTTATTGAATTTATATAGCACTTTAATCCAAAAGTAGGCTGAGTACTTGGGGGTAAGATATTAGGTAATTGATGTATTATTTGACATTTTTAGAGTAAACTAAGCCCACAGGCATCAAGGTGCTGGTTACCTACAAGATATATATAAAAAAAAACATAATGACACATTGCATGCATATATTTGTGCTTGTTACATGTAAGTCTGTAAATTGTATTGAAAGCAAGTACAGGGGGTGGCTAATGGTATACTCTGGTTTAACAGAATAGCCACGTTTTCATATGTTGGTGGAAGACCCGGATGGAAAGTTTGGATCTTAGTGAAGGTGGCGTGGTGGTCCAGTTCCTAGTTGCAATTACTGGGAAGTTGGTCCTCCCATCCCGTTGATGGCTAAATCTCAGAATGGAAAGTTGACACAAGTGGGAAGAACAGGTGGGTCTATTGGACTGACATTTGTTGATTTTGATGGAGAGCTATTTTGGAGTGTTGTTGGCGATGCACTTGTGGGTGATGGCAATCGTGTTGAACAAAATGCGATTGCGGGTAGTTAGCCAGTGCATTTTTCTTCAGAATGCAGACATATGCTCATTTTTGGGATGTTCAAGGTGGCTCTCAAAGCAATGATTTGAATCACTTGCAGTTTATTACTGTTGCAGGCGCAAGTGCCAGCAAATAGTAAGTTACAGTTTTCAAGTCTGGAAATTATTAATGCTCTTGCAAGCGTGATACAACTGTCAGCTGAAAGGAAAAGTCTGCACGCATTCATTCATTTCTTGGAATAGGCTGCAGCAGTGGTGGCAATTGCAATGACTTGCTTGGCTAGTGACAGGTTAGTGTACAAATAGACCCCCAAGGTTTGATTTCATGGGAGATTGGGATGGCATTGCTGTCAATAATAAAAGATGTATAGGTCCCATCAAGTTTCTTTTACCAAGATTGTGGTCCAATCAAGAGGACCTCGTTCTTATCGTCATCGAGGCAGTGATGCACCTTTCAGGTAATAAGACAGAAGGGGTAGTTAATGGAGTACAGCAATGAATGTAACCCCTACCTACAACGTACTTAACTTATAAGTCAGTGCTGGTTGACTGCTACAGCTTTCCCAGGCAAACAGACTGAGCTGCTTCTTCGAGAGCTGCCCTTTGCATCGAGGCCCTTAGACGAGGGCTACCTGGGCAGAGGATGCCCTGGGAGGTGTGTTTGAAATAGTCTGCTGGGCCCCATCAGGCACTTGGGGCCTTGGTGGGACAGGAAGGAGGTGAAAAAGAAAACAATGAAAGCTAGTTGCAAAAATGGGCGCAGGAGGGCAGGGAAAGGGGACAGAGGCGCCAGAGAAAAGGCTGCATCAATGGGCACAAAGAAAACAAAAGAAGGGAAAAAATGCAGAAGTATGTGAAAAAAAGGGGTCACAGACACTTCTCCTGTGTGAGGCCAGAGCTAAAGTGTCGTGCACAAGTACATAAGGAAAAATACCCTTGCTGATGGAGAAAATGGTGTGCTAGGCCCAATCAGGTGATAGGGGGCGGAAGGGAGGCAGGAAAGAAAGAAAAACAAAAAACAAGGAAAACTATTTGCTGAAACGTGCGCAGGAAGGGCAGGGAAAGGGATGAGAAGTACCAGAGAAAAGGCAGCATCAAGGGTGCAAAAGGAAAAGGTAAGAAGGAAAGCATCGCAGAAGTACATGAAAGAATGGGGTTGCAGACCCAGTCACTTCACCTGTGCGAGGCTTGAGCTAAAGTGGCCTGCAAAGTTGCCGAGGGAAAAATCTAAATGCAACGTGATGAATAGCCTATAAATGCAAGACAAGTAAGATGACTTCAACAGTCTGTTATCCCTAGTAGCAGTCATGTGACAGGTGCATTGTCCTCTTGAAAAGAGGTGATTGGAAAATAAGAATTGTAAACCTGTAGGATGGCCGGGGTCTGCTGCAAGCTGAGACCACTTGGACCCAGGAGCCTGTTTACTGGAAGTTACAGACCCTGCAACCCCTCTAAAGAAACTTTCCTGGCTGGGAAGCATAGAGCCAAGGCTCCACCTTGCCCTCTGATACTCTAGATGTGGTCATCCAGCAACCATGAGTCAAGAACCAGCTTTGGACACTGTTTGCCCACAACAAATAATTTTTTGAGCGGACTCAACCACTATAAGATGCTTTTCGAGGCTCCGCAAGCACCTGGATCTGCGGTTGACACTGTAAGCTTTTCAATCTGCTGTTGAACCACCGTCTCTTTGACTCAACCGATTGCATGCCTACACTCCAGCTGTTTTCAAGCCAATTGCCACTGACAAACTCCAGTGCATCATTGGACGACTTTGAGCAGCGTTGACTGATTCAAGACTTTGACTTGACCCATCTACTGCCTTTCCTTTACACAAATCTAGCTGATTACTGCCACAGGACTGCGCCGTAATGTTGGGCACCTCGAGCCAACTCCACTCTCTTGACAGCCTCGATCCATTTGGTACAGTCAACTTGAAATGTGCCAACGCCGTTTGTACTCATTGGAAAGCACCTAAAATTCTAGATTGGTGCTATTGAGCCCAAAGAACAAGCATTAAAGGCATTCCAAGTGGCTCTGTCCCCCTGGCCTGCCTTAAGGGTCCCTGGTGACTACTAAGACTCCATCTTCAGTGAACTTGGATATGCTTCCGAACTTAATGCCTGTGCCCCCCATCCCCACCTTCAGACCCAGAGTGCCCGAATTAATTATACATTCTCCATATTCTTTGTCTACTTTTTTCAAGCTAGGGTAGAGTTTTCTTCTTAGTGTTTGTTATATTAGTTCAATTAAACTAGCCTATTGTTGTCGAACCTTGGTTGGAAAAGAATTGCCATGGTGCAAAAAAGATGCATTTTCAATGTGTTTTTTCACAAGGGCAAACTTTGCCCTGGTGCAATAATGGAGTGAAAATGTATCTTTTGTGCCCACGGGCAATTTTTGCCCTGGTGCTTATACCATGACAAACTGCACTTCTCGTGGTGCAAACGTTTTCTAATATGTCCAAGTGTTTTTAAAAATAGGGCAAACTTTGCCCCAGTGCTAATACTGTGCAAACTTTGCACTTGCACCGGTGCAACGTTTCTGTAATCTGGACCCAGGTGTCATGTTTCCAGTCCCTCTAGGTGGCGTCTGCCCATCTCAGGGAACGGATGTCTTACGGGTACTGTGTCTTGCAATTGCTGGCTGTCATGACAGAAGCTGCAGAAAACAGTCATTTTTCAAGTTAATATTTCTGGTAAAACTCAAGAAATGATAACTTTTCAGCCGACAAGTAAATTACACCCTTTCAAACTTTTTCTTTCTATCTATGTGACGAGCTCGGTGTGTTTTCTTGGCAGCAAAGACCGCTTCGAAACCAGTGTATGATTTCCTTTCAGTGTTTAATGCGGGTGAATTGTGGCAAGCTGAGAAAAAAGGTGTTTATTTGTTTATTGGGTTTTCATAATATTGCAGCTGCGAGCTTTCCTTGAAGGGCCACAGTGCCCGCCTGATGGCAATGTGATGATGGAAGGTTGGCATCTTGGCGAGAGAAAAACCTCACATATTCTTAAAGTCAAATTGGCATAACATGACATGATTGGTTATTTATAAGGCGCTTAATTCCCAGAGGTTTCTAAGCGTGGACCCGGGGATAGAACCTGTGTTGCTCCGTGTCATCTTGCTTCCAAGGTCAGCACGTTGCCCTTGAGCTATCCTCCCGATAGCGTCTCTTATTTCACCCATGTCTGTGTGTCACACGACATTGGCTTGGTGAAAGTTGTTATTTTAATAATGGTGCTTTTCAATAAATTAGTTTAAGTGTCAGGTCCATATATAGTTTCACCTCTTTGTTGAGATGTAGGATATGCAATGTTTGGCTAGAATTTAGCAACACAAATTGCTTGGCCACAGTATTGATGAATTGAGCTTTTGTTTGGTGGGAGTTGATCCCTGTGTCTTTTGGTTCCTATAACCAACTTGCATCATTCCAACTGTCCATCCCTTCCTACCCCTCCATTTAATCCCTTCCATCTCTCCCTCTATCCTTTTCTCATCGCATCCCTTCAAAAGACAGTTTTTTATAATAAAATATTGATAGTGCTTTTATGCTGCAAGCACGGGACCGAGTATCAAACCCATGTCGCTTGGCGAAGTCTTGTTCCCAAGATGAGCGTGTTGCCCATGAGGGAGCCTCCTAGGCCATTTCTTCCAAGACGTCCCCCCTTTTAATCACTCTTATCCTCCCTCCATACCTAAATCCTCATAACTCCACATCTCCTGACTCCCCCTCTCTCTAACACTCTCCGTGACTCATTCCATCATTCACTCCATTCCTGCATACCCCCCTCCCACAATTCCCTGCTCAGACAACTGGTAAGCACTAACCGACCTATCTGTTAACCTGAAGTTAACTAATCAACACAGCCAACGCCTCCTACTATCAGAACGCCATAGCAGAAGTCGACAACAAAAGCAGAGCCCTCTTCAAAGCGGTCAAGCACTGCGTCAACCCAGTACCCTGCCCTGCCATATCACACTCCATCAAAAAAATCCACCACCATCAACACCTTCTTCATCGACAAAATCTGCAAGATCCACCAGCACTTAGACTCCAGCCCTCAAGAAATCTCTACACATTGGATAACATTCAAGACACTCTCCACAGAGGACCTGGTAGAAACACTAGTAGTACTCAAAGCCAAAGTGTATGCAGACGACATCCTCCCAGCATCCATCCTCAAAACACTCCCCATAAAAGCTCTCCTTTCCCACCTGGAGATTATCAACAGCTCGCTAACTCAAGGCACCTTCCCAATCGACCCTAATGACAGGACAAATCTTCCCATTATTAAAGAAAACCACTCTTGATCATGACAACCTAGGTAACTATCACCCCATCACCAATATCCCCTTACTAGAACGTGGTAGCCACGCAACTGCAGTGGCACATCGACATCAACAATCTTCTCCTAACCTACCAATCCGGGTTCAGACCCAGATGCAGCATGGAGAATGCAACCATACAGGTGGTCGACGACGGCCTTAACATCCTTGACAATGGTCACCAAACTGCCTGCTGCTTCAACTCGACCTCTAAGCCGCTTTCGATACAGTAGATCACCAGACTCTCTCGGACACCCTACATTGGTTCTTGCGGATCAGTGACCGTGCCATACACTGGCTCAAGTCCTAGCTCACCAACAGTTTGTTCAGAATGACTCCTCTAGATTGAGAATGCTACATGTAATCTGTGGAGTCCAGCTGGGTTACATCCTCTCCCCAGTGATGTTCAATCTATGCCTGCAGCCACTGGGAGCCCTCCTAGCCACAGACAACATCCACCCAATATGCTGATGACACAAAACTATATGTCAAAATTGACTCCCAACAAGGACATCCATAGGCTCAGAACCTGAATCTCTCTCATCCATTCTTGGATGTCCAGTGTATACTTGAAGCCCAACCCCTCCAAGACCGAATTTCTACTCCTCACCAACAACATCGAACACCCAGACATATAGACCTGGCTATCAACCATGAACCCTGAGGGCTTCACAGCCGAGCTCACGTCCTGCACCACATTCCTTGGGTTCCACTTCGAGAACAAACTCTACTTCAAGACACACATAGCTAAGAACAGTCAGAAAGCTTGGTATCAGCTCTCCCTCCTGCGAAAATTCAAGCCTTTCCTCCCTCTGGACAGCTATCTTGCAGAGAAACTCAGCATCTCCGCTGGACAGGGTGCCACCAGAAGCCAGGACGCGTGCAGACTTGAAATCTGTAACTGCCAAAAAGGAAAGGACCAGAAAACAAGCCTTCTCTGCCTATGCCCCATGATTATGGAACCTCCTCCCTGTCAGCATCAGACACGCCCCCACACTCCTACAATTCAGAAAAGTATACAAGACCTACCTCTTCAAGGAGTCTCTCCTCTTCAACAACTAGGCCATCACATCGCCCGCACCGCGTGTCTCACCAGACACTGCTCATCCATCTCCTCTCTGCCACCCTGTGCAGCTATGCCCCTCCTCTGTGCCCTCTGTATCCTACACCCGCTGTATATGTGTTATTTTACCTCTGAAAAGCGTTCTGTTATGCATCTGTTCTGTTGGATAGCTCTGAAAAGTGCTCAATTGCTTCTCAAAGGTAGGACCGTGCTCAATATATCCAATAATAATAATAATAATAATAATAATAATAATAATAATAATAATAATAATAATAATAATAATGTAGAAATAATAATCAATCCCGCATCCCTTAGTCCCTCAATCCCTCCATCTCTCCCTCCTAGATTGTTACCTGCCTTTTGGCCACCAACAGCCCCATTCTAGCCCAACTCAGAATGTAAACCTGCTTCTTCTCAACCGTCCAACCACATGTTTCCTTTCCACTCCTACCCTCTTCTCTCTCTTGGTCTGCACCCTTTCTTCATTTTCTTCACTTGCCTTTGTCTTCTTCCCTTCATCATGTATCTTGACATTGCTCAGTTCCTCCTGCTACTCACTCTACTCCCATTCCTTCTCTCATAGCCTTAACTTGATGTGACTTCTGCATCACTCTCTGGCCTCTGCATCTCCCTCCCCCATCTTTTCACCAGTAACCCTGAAATAAGACACTCACTGTGAGGAATTTGACGATCTGCATCATGGGCTTTTTTGATTTTTTAATAATGAAAATGAGTGTCATGCCCGGCTGGAAGCTATGGGGGAGATGGCGGCACCATTACTAGTTCTATTACGTCTCTGCGGTTTGTTTTGGTAACGGTCTAGTTGTTTGTACGATGGCCGCCGCCGTGTATAAACATACACTCCTCCTGCAGTCCCGCGCGTTGCACTTGTGTTCCTCCCGTGCGTGCGCTGCACTGTGTTTCGGCTCGGTGTTATTTTTTCCCTCTTGTCAGCTGGCCGCTATAATTTTTCCTTTAGTGGTTTACCTGCTTTTCCTCCGCTCTCTCGCCCTGCTTGGCTCCTGCCTCTCTCTTACCTGGTGTTTTGTTCATCATCTTTGCCCGGCTTCCTCCGTCCCGTGTTGTTGCTCCTGTCTTCACTCCGCTTCCCTTACCGCACTGTGGCTGCTCCGCCCTCTGGTCCCGAGAACTCATCATTGTTCTGCCTTCCTTACCGTACTGTGGCTGCTTCACGCTCCTGTCCCGAGGACTCATGGATCCAAGGATTGAAGACTGTTCTAACACCCATCGACAGAAGCGTGTGCAGTTACTGTGCAAGCTCCAAAGACCACATGAGCAGGGATTTTGTGCCGTGTGGCTTTTCCCTGTGTTTTTGGGTCTGGTCCCCGGGGAGGCCTCTCAGTTGGGGTTTAACCTGCCGACAGTGTGGCTTCCCGGGGAGAGAGGCCTTACCTACTGCAGAAGAAGGGGAAGAAAGGAAAGAAGGAGGCCGGAATCCCCGATGTCACAAGAAGTCCCAAGGGGAAGACCTCTTGGAAGATACAGGTGAGGGGAAGGAAGGGAGGGGGATTCCGACCTTGACAGCATTCCTGACAGCGGGAGAAAAAAAATCCATGTTGGATTAAAAAAAAAACTTTTTCTGTTATGCTACAGTTTATTTGTTTATTTGTTTTCAGTGTTTACTTGTTGTTTCTGGCTAATGCTTTATACATTGGATTGTTCCAGTTTTTGGGAGCAGTAAGATATTAGGTATTTGTTTGGATATTGTACAATTTTGGAGCAGTTAGATACCAGTAGGCGTATTCTAACTGTTTATTTTTTTTATATAATTTCGTGGTATTGATTTATCTGTTTGAACATTTCTAAATTTTGGGACATTTAGATACCAATTGGTGTATTCTAACTGTCTATTTTCTGATTTATTTGAGTAGTCCTAATTTATCTGTTTAGTTGTTGTAGCATCTTTGGGCAGTTAGATAGCTTTTGGAATATTGTGACAGTTTATATTTTTTACTACAAGTGTACTTAAGGTTTAAGTACAGTTTAGTTATCAAATTTTGGTTTTAAGAACATTAAATAAGCGTTTGTAAGATTTGCTGGTAATCTCTGCTTTAGAGTAACGGTACTATCATTACATTCAAACCATCCACATTTCTTTTTTATATATGCAGAGTAGTGTACTGAGTTGGTTGTGGCTCCTGCGTGGTAGATGATACCTATTGTTGTGAAGGTTTTCCTACCAAGTGATATTTGACCATGTGTGAATCCAGTCAGCTCGCAGTTGTTTTTGGTACCATCTGGATTGTAACGTAGAAGCATTAGTATTACGTATTTACTATGTGTTTGTATTACTAACGTGGAGCGATTATCTGAATTGCAGGTGGAACATAATCTACTGTGGTTTGCCTTTTGTACAAGTTGCTGAAATGGAACGGATTCACAATTAGGTTTTGATATATACACAAAGCGCTCATTGGGGATTTGTTCTTGTGTCACATTGTTGCAGAGAGTGCATGTATGTTTCCACATGTATGAAATCTGCAATATTTCATTTATAGGTATGTTTTTGTTTTCCAGTACTTGTAGTAAGTACATTAGAAATTCTTGTGGATCTTCCTTTGAGTTTATAGTGAATTTCACCATTCCAGCACAGTAGTCCAATTGTTGTCTTATTCCAAAAACACTATACGTGTTGTCAGGATTGTTTGCTGCATTTCTGTGAAGTACTAACATTTGCAAACACAATGGGTCTGCACTGTGTAAGTAAATGTTCTCAACAATTGGTGGTAATTGAAATAGAATATTCATTACTACATTTGCGTAGCAACTTACACCAACTATATTTGAAAGTTTAAATGGACCATGTAGTTCTGTATCTGACGGCTTTTTTTGGAGTTTGTCTTCCTTTTTTGAAGAAGTACCTGGTTTACTTTCCCTAATTGATTCTTTTTTGATTGTGGTACTTGATGAAGTTTTAGTTTCTTTTACTCTTTTTGGAGAATTTGCAGTGACATCCTGTTGCATTTCTGTTTGATTTAGTTTTCTTTTAAAACATTTTCCTTTTTGTGGAACAGGATATGTTTGTAGATGGGGGGTGTATAGTGAACAAAGTCTATTGTATTCTGAAATGCAAGGAATATCAGCGTTTATTTTACTTGCATCAAAGTTGATTAGAAATAGACCGTCAAGTGTGCGTAAGCGTGATAGTGCTACGTAGCTCATGCCTTCTTTAAAGACAATGTTACCAATGTCTATCATTGCTTTATCTAAGGTAAGACCTTGTGATTTATGAGTGGTGACTGCGTATGCAAGAGTTAGAGAAAATTGTTCTCTGTGTACATACATGTCTTTGAAGAGAAGGAATCGAGCTGTTGAGCATCCTATTCTTTTAACTTCTAAAAGTTTGTCAAAGAGAATATTGCCAAACTGAATTTTGTTGTCACGTGGGTATGTTTGAAAGCCAACAACTGTACCCAGTGCTCCATTAACTAGTCCTTGGTCTACGTCAAGGTTACGTTTCAGCATTACTCTGCAGTTTAAGGATAATTTTAATATCTTTTCTAAGCCTGCTGTGTTTGAGATTGATTTTTCTAAACTGTTTAGTCTTGCTGTGGATTGGTCACACATGGATAGTGTCATTCCATGTACATCTAGTTTGTCTGTGGCGCTAATTTCCATACTTAACATGATTTCATTGAATTTGAAACAGCTTGCAAGAGTTGACATTAAGGCCATACAATTGACATTGTTGTGGGCTAATTGTTCCATAACATCTGTAGCACATGCATTATCACCATAAAGTGCATGAATGTGCCGGGTTTTCAATATTGCTTCTGCTTCTCTAGAAAGTATACCAACTCTGATACTTTTTAAGATGTTGGCATAAGTGAGATCTAGAGATTGGCGCATGTTTTGAGTTAATTCTCTGTATTGGAAATGTTGCCAAAGGTTGACATTTCCAATGCGGGCCAACAGTTTTACGACAGAGTTTGTGTCCTAATGTTTTAAAAATAGGCTCACCTTTTACAGGTGTCAATTTAAGAAGATCTCCGAAAACAATAATGTGTTTTCCTGCAAAGAGCTCTTCATAGTTTGTTTTGAGTACTTCCTGTAATCTGAGGTGAATCAAAGCCAACATTAGGTTGGACACCATGCTCACTTCATCTATTAGTAGCATTTTCATTTGTTTTAATACTCTGCGTAGTTCCATTGCAGATTCTGCAGAAAGTTTGTAATAATCTAATTTGTTTTGGTGTTCTACTGGCAGGAGTAGTAATCGGTGTAAAGTGACACCACCTATGTTGTAGGCAGCTAAACCTGTGGGGGCAGTGACAATAGCTGACAGTTTGTTGTTTGTGAATTGTTGAAGGAACTTACTGATGATTTTATTAGGAATGTTTTGCCAGAATCAGCTTCACCACTGACATACAATAGTATAGGTTTATAATTTTGGCAGGTGCATTCTTTATTTTCATGTTGTACACCATGTGCAATTTTTTTTGTTACTTCTTGAAAAATGCTACGTTGCTCATTGTTTAGCTTTGATTGTAGTGTAGTTAAGTCTTATTTATCTTCATACTGATACATGGTATTTTGTACTTCTATCATAGCTAATTCTGCCTCATTTGTTATTAGTGGGTCTCCCAGTGGTGCTTGGCTTCCTGTTACAGAAGGTTAACTACTGTCAGGAGTGTCCTTATCTAGTTGGGCCTGGAGTTCTTCTTCGTGTTGCTGTTCATTGTGCAACATTGTTTTGTACTGTGCAAAGTTTACATCAGTTATACTGCTTTCATTTGCTTTGAAAGCGTCTTCATATGAGTCATAGTTATCTAGTATTTCTTCACCTTTTCTCCATGGTTTAAAGAGTTGTAGCAGGGACATGTAATATACTTCTTTATGTTGAGGAGTCTTTAATGACAATTTGATATGATTAATTAAATTTGGTTTGGTGAGTTTCACTAAGCTGCCTTCACAGTTTGTCACTTTGTATTTACGGTTTTGCTCATCAGGTTTTATATTATTTTTGTATGTGTAGTTTTGGGCTATGTGGTATAGACTCATGGTTTCCAAAGTGGTACTCCTGTTTGGGTAGTATGTGTCCAATACATTGTTTTTTAAAATGTCTTGGCTGTTGGGATCATGTTTGGCTATTGTTTCTATATCTTCGTATGATTTTAGAACTCTTTTTCTAGATTTAGCAGGACCAAGACTTAGCCATACTATATTTGCAGATTTACCATACAATGCAGTACCAGTTAATCGATCAGCTGCTTCATAGGATCCACATTCTCTATGGGACAGCATTTTTATTCCCAAGCTGTATAATTTCTGAGACACTGTTTTATCTGATGACAGGTCATTACAGAGGTCATGGAGCTCTGTCTTTTCTTATTTGGTTAAGTATGCTTAACCAAATTTGGTTAACTGCAGTAGAATTGTCTGCAATATACTGCACGTCTATGTTTGCATTCCATAAGTAGGCAATGATTGCATTGTAATCATTGATATATTTTTCTTCTTCTTTTCTTTTTATGCAATATGTATTTTAGGTAACTTACCTTTAACACTATGTCTAACTGAAGACATGAGGTTGTTCACTTGACCTGTATTCATGACTGGTCTAGGGAAACCAAATCGGCATTTGGTGTAGTATTTCCCTTTGTTTTTGTATTTGCAACGACAATATTTGCCACATTTGTATCTTTGGAATTGTAAAGTGTTTGCATGAAGATCACTATTTGTGGATTCTGATGGAATTTCACAAGTGACATATTTTTCAATAAACTGTAAAACAGTGGCATCACTGTCTTGACCAAATTTAGGAGCATGTTTAATCCATAAAAGCATGTGGATATGTGGTGCTCCTCTGGCTTGGTATTCTTTTCTCCAAAAGAAGTGTTGCACTTCTCCAAGGTGAGGAACAGTTTTGTTACAAATAAAATGTAGCATAGCAATGAAGCGATGGTGAAAATATCGTGAAACATTAACAGGATCCTGTGAACAAAGTTCTCTAGGTGTTAGTATATCTATGTTTGTTTTGTTTTTGTTTGATATGCGTATGAAAGCATGTAAATCTTCCCACGGGCCGTGCAGGTGAGTGGGTGAGCCCCCCAGCCTCCTTAGGCCTTGAATCCACTGTCTGTTACCCCTTTAGAGACCTCAGCCCCTCCATACCCCCCAGCGCAGGCCGCGTCTTTCCCTGTGTCTTTCCTGCCTCCCCTTGCGCCTGCCCTCGCTCCCTCCCACCATCCCTGATAGGCTGCCTTGATTTCCGTGTGTTGCTGCCACCTCGACCTGCACGCCACTTCCATCTGGGCCGCGCAGGTGAGTGGCTGAGCCCCCCAGCCTCCTTAGACCTTGAATCCACTGCCTGTTACCCCTTTAGAGCCCCCAGCCCATCCATACCCCCCAGCGCAGGCCGCGTCTTTCCCTGCGTCTTTCCTGCCTCCCTTGCGCCCGCCCTCGCTCCCTCCCACCATCCCTGATAGGCTGCCTTGATTTCCGTGTGTTGCTCCCACCTCGACCTGCACGCCACTTCTATCCGGGCCGTGCAGGTGAGTGGGTGAGCCCCCCAGCCTCCTTCGGCCTTGAATCCACTGCCTGTTACCACATTAGAGCCCCCAGCCCCTCCATATCCCACAGTGCAGGCCGCGTCTTTCCCCGCGTCTTTCCTGCCTCCCCTTGTGCCCGCCCTCGCTCCCTCCCACCAGCCCTGATAGGCTGCCTTGATTTCCATGTGTTGCTCCCACCTCGACCTGCACGCCACTTCCATCCGGGCCGTGCAGGTGAGTGGGTGAGCCCCCCAGCCTCCTTAGGCCTTGAATCCACTGTCTGTTACCCCTTTAGAGACCCCAGCCCCTCCATAACCCCCAGCGCAGGCCGTGTCTTTCCCCGTTTCTTTCCTGCCTCCCCTTGCACCCGCCCTCGCTCCCTCCCACCATCCCTGATAGGCTGCCTTGATTTCCGTGTGTTGCTGCCACCTCGACCTGCACGCCACTTCCATCTGGGCCGCGCAGGTGAGTGGCTGAGCCCCCCAGCCTCCTTAGGCCTTGAATCCACTGCTTGTTACCCCTTTAGAGCCCCCAGCCCATCCATACCCCCAGCGCAGGCCGCGTCTTTCCCCGCGTCTTTCCTGCCTCCCTTGCGCCCGCCCTCGCTCCCTCCCACCATCCCTGATAGGCTGCCTTGATTTCCGTGTGTTGCTCCCACCTCGACCTGCACGCCACTTCCATCCGGGCCGTGCAGGTGAGTGGGTGAGCCCCCCAGCCTCCTTAGGCCTTGAATCCACTGCTTGTTACCACTTTAGAGCCCCGAGTCCCTCCATATCCCACAGTGCAGGCCGCGTCTTTCCCGGCGTCTTTCCTGCCTCCCCTTGTGCCCGCCCTCGCTCCCTCCCACCAGCCCTGATAGGCTGCCTTGATTTCCATGTGTTGCTGCCACCTCGACCTGCACGCCACTTCCATCCGGGCCGTGCAGGTGAGTGGGTGAGCCCCCCAGCCTCCTTAGGCCTTGAATCCACTGTCTGTTACACCTTTAGAGACCCCAGCCCCTCCATACCCCCCAGCGCAGGCCGCGTCTTTCCCCGTGTCTTTCCTGCCTCCCCTTGCGCCCGCCCTCGCTCCCTCCCACCATCCCTGATAGGCTACCTTGATTTCCGTGTGTTGCTGCCACCTCGACCTGCACGCCACTTCCATCTGGGCCGTGCAGGTGAGTGGCTGAGCCCCCCAGCCTCCTTAGGCCTTGAATCCACTGCCTGTTACCACTTTAGAGCCCCAGCCGCTCCATATCCCACAGTGCAGGCCGCGTCTTTCCCCGCGTCTTTCCTGCCTCCCTTGCGCCCGCCCTCGCTCCCTCCCACCTTCCCTGATAGGCTGCCTTGATTTCCATGTGTTGCTCCCACCTCGACCTGCACGCCACTTCCATCCGGACCGTGCAGGTGAGTGGGTGAGCCCCCCAGCCTCCTTAGGCCTTGAATCCACTGTCTGTTACCCCTTTAGAGACCCCAGCCCCTCCATAACCCCCAGCGCAGGCCGCGTCTTTCCCCGTGTCTTTCCTGCCTCCCCTTGCGCCCGCCCTCGCTCCCTCCCACCATCCCTGATAGGCTGCCTTGATCCCGACCAGCTTTCCGATTGTTATTTTCCCACCCCCCACCGTGATTGGCCACTTGACAGACAAATCCGAAATCCCCAGGGCAGCCCTCTGCCCGGCAGCCCCCTGCGGCTAAGGGCCCGAAGGCCAAGGGCGGCTCCTACATTGGCGGCTCCAAGATGTGTCTGCAGGTGTCCGCAGGGGACGCCAAGGAAGCCAGACACCAACAAAAACCGTGAGTGTGGCATGGGTGGGGAATAGAGCAATCACTCTACTCCAGAAAACCTCTGTCACTCTATCTTACCTACCAATAACATAGAGTGCCATAATACTAGCATGTCCACACTTAGATGGAAGTATGAATGTTAGCATGTCCACACTTAGAAGGAATTGTGAATGTTAGCATGTCCACACTTAGATGGAATTGTGAATGTTAGCATGTCCACACTTAGATGGAATTGTGAATGTCAGCATGTCCACTCTTAGATGGAATTGTGATTGTTAGCATGTCCACACTTAGATGGAATTGTGATTGTTAGCATGTCCACACTTAGATGGAATTGTGAATGTTAGCATGTCCACTCTTAGATGGAATTGTGAATGTTAGCATGCCCACACTTAGATGGAATTGTGAATGTTAGCATGCCCACCCTTAGATGGAATTGTGAATGTTAGCATGTCCACTCTTAGATGGAATTGTGAATGTTAGCATGTCCACTCTTAGTTGGAATTGTGAATATTGGCCTGCATCGCATCTAGATGGAACTGTGATTGTTAGCATGTGAAAGTTGCATTTAGAAAGTGTGCCCTATAGCCTCTCCATGAATTTAGAAATGTGCCCAACAGCCTCGCTGGTAAATCGAATTTAGAAGTGTGCCCAAGACCCTCTGTGAAAGTTGCATTTAGAAGTGTGCCCAATAGACACTCTGGAAAGTTGCATTTAGAAGTGTGCCCAATAACCTCACTGTGATTTCAAAAGTGTGCCCAATAGCCTCTCTGGTAAATTGAATTTAGAAGTCTTCTCAATAGCCTCTCTGGAAAACTGATTTTAATAGTGCGCCCAGTAGCCTGTCTGTGGAAAATTTGAATTTAGAAATGTGCCCACTAGCCTCGCTATGAAAGTGGCATTTAGAAGTGTGCCCAATGCCCTCTGTGAAAGTTGATTATAGAAGCGCATCCAATAGACGCTCTGTAAGAAAATGCATTTAGAAGTGTGCCCAACAGCCTCTGGAGAAAATTGAATTTAGAGCTGCTACCAATAGCCTTTTGAAAATTGATTATACAAGTGTGCCCAGTAGCCTCTCTGTGGAAAATTGAATTTAAAAGTGTGCCCAATATCCTCTATGAAAGCTGCTTTAGAAGTGTGCCCAATAGCCACGCTGTGAAAGTTGCATTTAGAAGTGTTCCCAATAGCATCGGTGAAAGTTGATTATAGAAGTGTATCCAATAGACACTCTGGAAAGCTGCATTAGAAGTGTGCCCAATAGCCTCTCTAGAAAATTGAATTTAGAAGTGTGCCCAATAGCCTCTCTGGAAAATTGAATTTAGAAGTATGCCCAGTAGACGCTCTGTGAAAATTGCATTTAGAAGTGTACCCAATAGCCCTCTGCCCAATAGCCTCTCTGGTAAATTGAATTTAGAAGTGTGCCCAATAAACCTCTCTGTGGAAAATTGTATTTAGAAGTTCGCCCAGTAGCCTTGCTATGAAAAATTGAATTTAGAAGTTCGCCCAGTACCCTCTCTGGGAAAGTTGCATTTAGAAGTGTGCTCATTGAAAGAGCATATAACCCATCATATCACACCACCACGCTTACTCTCTCCTTACATCACCACTCAACTAGAACACAGAGATACTATGACACCATTCGGTATAACTGTTCTCATACCAACATCCGCCGCTTACTCCACATCATTCTATGTAAACACTGCTGGTATCACACCCCCAGCCAGGCGTTTTCCTCAGGCCTAACGCAGCCACATCCATTCCGGATAAATCCTGCCAGAACGAACACATTCTCCTGATCTCTAAACCACCACATCTACCGCTAAGAAGCAGCTATTACACGAGTACCGCACGAGCTGCACACATACCCGGTGCTCACACGCACCTTTTTGACTGTCCGTTCTCTCTCTACTGATCTGAACTTCGGTTCCCAAGGGCGTTCAACCTACCAGCGCCTTCAGACCATACCAATGGTATATAAGGCGCTATATAAGTGCAAAATAACATAACATAACATAACATGCATATTCTGCGCAACTTAATGTAACAAACCAAGTTGGTGGGCCAAGGTTTCTGATCATACAACGTACATCTCCATGACGTCGAAACCAGTACTCTTTAGTACCACGCATATTTGCTAATAGATTTGTAAGATTTGCTTGTAAAACCTCATCTTTTTGTTGAACTTTTTGTAATAATTGTGTAGCTGTCAATATTTTGAAAGTGTGATCCTGATTTTAATATGTGTGCAACTCCGTAACATAAAGTTGTTAGTTCACTTTCAAAGAGTAGGTGGAATATGTATTCCACATTTTGTCGAAATTTGGGATCTTCAGAATACATTCGTAATCAGCGATATTCTGATGCTGATATTTGAATAGGTCTATCATTGTATCTTCCTCCTTTGCCAGTAGGAAAGAGTAGAGGAAAAGCACGTGCTTCTATACTTTTTTCCCATATGCTGATTGGTGATCCTTTAGTTTGACGCATTTGGTAAGTTTCCAGTGCAACTTCTATGGTGTCATTAGAGTGCAAAGGATGCATTGTATAATGGTCTAAAGTGTTTGATATTGTAGCAGGAGCTAGGAGGTCAAATTGACCAGCTTCTTGTGTCTGTTCAATTATTTCACTTGTATCTTGCAAGTTTTCTTCATTATTAACTTCTTTGTAATATTCATTGTTCTCTTTAAGATATTGTAGGGCTTCTCTAAATTTATGTAAATCTACCAGTTGTTGCCAAATTTTTGTGTCTTTTGTAGGTACTCCATTTACCAAGATAATTAAAGATTGCTGCATTGGAGGTTGCACTCCGAGAGTGTGCACATTTTCTTTTAGATCTAATGGTAAATACACTACTTTTCCACAAATACCTTTCACTAATTCAGAGGGAGGTAATTTTGCAGTTTTTGGTTGAAGGCGTATTATTGCTTGAAATGGGTGCACTGTTTGAATTATGATGCTCTCATATAAATTAAGTTGTTGAAGCGGTTTTGGTAGTGGATACAATTCCAAGTTATTTGTGATAGCACGTGAAGAAGTTTTGGTTGTTGTCAAGTTTTGTAGTGCAGTAACTGCAAAGTATTATGGGGTCAGTTATTTCGTATTTGTTTTCTGCTATAAAGTAGAGAGCTAATTCAAACCATTTAGAATCTTCATTGTCTTCTATTTTGTATGATAGGTCTATAATGTTTGTGCTACTTTTATATAAAGTTCTGCGGCAACATACACACACGTGGTTTGGTACTTCAGCTGAAGTACTTTCAAATTTTAGTATTTCTTTTTTGTATGTCTATAGTGAAAGGTTGCCATGTGCAGAATTGTTACGAAGTTGGTTGACAGCTAATACATCTTGTAAGTGGGTTTCACTTCCAAAATATTTTGTCTGGATATAGTCGATTTCTTCTAGTAGGTCTTTTGGTGTACCATGTAGAAGAATGTTATTTAAATTGGCTAGTATAAAAGCAGGACTTTTAGCATAGTACAGTTTATAAACTAGATTTCTTATACTTGCATGATGTGTTGATATCCTTTTGATATCATGGAAGGGTGTTTTTGCATGTAGGTCCTGTAATGCAGGCCAAGGAATGTCCTTGTAGTCCTGTGTACTTGCGTAATGGACAAGCATCCATATGTTGCAGTAGTTTAATTTTGATTTTGTCTTTGCTTTTCACATATTGATTGAGGAATGGGCGTAAAGACATTTTTTTGGGAATGTTACACATTGAAGTGCATGGCCATTTGTACACTAGATGTTCTGATTCAGTTGAATGGAGGGGTACATCTACGTTTTCAGGGCATATTTTTGTAAGGAGTTCTTCTTGTTCCATTATGGTATTATTAACCTTTTCATAACCTCGACCACTGCTATGTATGGCAATTGTATTTGTTTGCTTTTGTTTGTAGGCTTCTTCATTAAAGTATGGTTCTGTGGTTGTAGTGTGACTCCATTCACCTCCACAGATATTTAAGAAGTTATTTCTGTTGACATTTCGTTTATTGAGAAGTCTTTTTTGTAATTTAGTTATTAGTTTTGTTAGTGGTTTCATTCTGTTTAACACTAAAATAAATAACTTTGTTTTGAGAAGAAGTGTACTGTCTATCAACGCTTCTACGATTACTTTCCTACTATAGGTTTGAAGTCTTGAACCTGGTTTCTATCCTGTTTTCATAAGATTTTGAAGGACTTTGTGATGGAACATTTTGGCTAAAATACCTTTCTTGGTATGCTTACTTTGTACTATATCAAGATTTATAGAAGAAGTTTTATTTGTAGTGATAGTTGATTTTCTGTTAATTGTTTTTTGGGTTGTTTTACTTTTTGATAGAGGAGGGAAAGTTTTTGTACTAGAAACTTCTCCTGTTTCACTACATGACTGTATTAACTGTTGTGTTTCAACTTTTCTTTACAAATTCTGCTATAGATGCATGTTTATGTTGGAGACTTTTCTTTTCATTTGCTCTACTTCTGCTTCCCTTTCTACGGAGTTGCTTTTTGGTAGGCATTCTTTAGGGTCTGTTGAAAAAAATACAGAAGGGGTGGGTTGGGGTGTTCTGCAATGGATGTGTGGTGTGTGCATGAGTGTTTGAGTAAGGTGATAAAGATGTATGTAATGGTGTGTGATTGTGCATTGGGAAGTACAACTAGTAGGGATGGCTATTCTTGAATTAATGTGTTACTAAACTGGGGTTCAGATGACAGAAAAAAGTAAGCTAGTGGTGTGAAGAAGTATAAATAGTATATCTAAAGCTATACAATTAAAACAGTTGTTTTTTCTACAACATCTAAATTCTAGCGGCGGAGTTGGGTAATTTGTGTGTCGAAAAATAGGAATTTGTGGGCCATTCTGCCAGTAAATCACTGTTTAAGACGGGAGGATTTTTGGTCAGAATGGTGCAGAATCTCTATTTTTATGCACAGAAATAGCATGAATTAACCTTACAGTGTGAGTAATAATTCAAATATTATGGTAACATTCTACTTACTTTTTTTCTAAAATGAGCAGTTTGCTTCTTAGTTGTTCTTTGTAGTTCCAATTTGGCTGCTTCTTTTCAGGAGAATGGTCTTCACTGCAATTGTAAAAGAAAGAAATTAGTAATTGGTTTTGTATATAGCTCCCTTTTTAATTTAGACATAGATTTTTTAAATTGAAATGCTCAGCGCCTTCCTTAAAACCATTAAAACGATTTTATGACTAACTGTAGGAAAGAAAATATCTTCACTATGGCTTGTTAAATTCATAATGTACCACTGTATACCACTATTCCTGCAACTAAGCTTTTCCACGTAATAGTGAGTCCATGTCATAGCCTGCTTTTCCACATAATAGTGAGTGAATGTCATAGCCTGCTTGTCCTATATAAATGTAAGTAATTATATAAACTAAAAAAAGTAAAACCAAATATGTGCTTGTACAAATATTATTCTTTGAGATTTGATCATAGAGTGTGCATGTAATTTTGTTTGATTATATGTAGTCTATATATTTTATTTGAAAAAGATTAGTTTAACATTATTTGCGTGTGTGTGCATGTACGAAGAAATTAAACGGTATAAAGGTTTGTAAGTCACAGTTCATTTTAGGATAATGAAAAAATGATTGTAGATTCATTTTACAGATTATACAAAGTAAAAGTTGGTTAGAAAATGTGTTCATGTACTGTATAGAAAATATGCATACCTGTATTTTGTGTTCATGCATATGGATATGGACGAAGCTGCAAGTAGAAATCTTGGAGATTTGTATAGTATTTCTCGTAGATCATGCTTGCCAATGGTATGAGACTTGTAGTCCGAGAGATTCACTGTACATTTGCAGTGCTGATCTATGACGATGCAGTTACATGTAGAGGTCGTGGATTTGATTGGTGGATGGTCATGTGATTTCTTAGCTACATCCAATGAGGGAATGGCACAGAGAGTGAAGTGGAAATGGTAGAAGGGCTGTCCATGTTACGATACGTTCGCGGACATGGCGGTAGTCCCAGGACACCGCGTATTATATCCGGGGAATTTGGGGTGGGGAGGCATGCAAATGAGATTGAATGTAGCAAGGGATTGGTCAGTAAAGTTTAGTGAGTGTGTTGTGCTAGGAGAGGTTTTCTCTGATATTCTTTTTGGTGAGAGAAGAACAGATAGCTATGGCTGAGTGTTTAAAAAAATAGATTGTGTGTATTTTGGGAGACTCATGGATACATTGCTTGAAGTTGCATGCAGAAAGCTGTGGTGTATCTATAGATCTTGGATTCCCACATGTGGAAGTGCACTGGCATGCAGTGCGTGGAATGAAGTGGCTGGACTTGCTACCTCTCTGTGCAACTTTGAAGATAGAGGAACATCCAGACATATTTGTAATTCATTGTGGAGGGAACAGTTTGGGACATGTGTCTGGAATTTCTCTGCAATTTGCAATGAAAGAAGAACTTCAGAAGATCATGGATATGTTTCCAAACTCCAAAGTAATTTTTTCACGGATTGCGCAGAGACAAATGTGGCTTCGTTCTTTCTCATGTGGTCCACAAATGGAGAAAGCAAGGCGTAATGTTAATAATGCTGTTTGTGCCTTCCTAAGAGATTTTGGCATGTTCTCTTTTCACAATGAAAATATTATGTTTCGTAGTACATACATTTTTCGCAGAGATGGAGTCCATCTTACTTATGCTGGCAATCAGATTTTTCTGAGAAATGTACAAAATGCATTGCAACCTTTTTTAGAAATGCAGCATCTATTTTGAAGTAGGTGTTAAGTATTTATAATTTTTGACATACAAACACCTCCCAAAGGCTCTTTTCAGAGCCACCACTTCCTCCCAGAGAAAAAAGCAATGGTTACAATAGGGCAGCACCCCAATTTTTTTTTTATTTTCGCGAACTGTCCGCGGACTTTCAAGAAATAGAAAGGGCCCTGCATTCTTTATCGTTACTTCTATTTTTTAACTGTGAAAAGACGGCTCTGAAAAGAGCCTTATTTTTTTTGGGATTTTTGTTATTTTGTGTTTTTTTGGTTTTTTACACACACGACACACTAGGAGAGGAGGGGAAAGGAGGGGAAAGGGGGGGACACCAACCACAGGGATAAGAAAGGGCGAGCTGAGAGAGGAAGATGTAGAGTGGGTTTTATTTGGGTAGTGAGCAGGTCTTCTCGTGCTCTGAGACGATAGTCTCAAAAGCACTCCGAAGTCGCTCCCCCCTGCAGAGTACTGTGTCACAGTACATACATACACCTGTGACCCTCGAAAGGTAAGGGTCATCAGAATTCTGTATGGCCTGTGAGGAAGCTTGAGTAAGACGCTGTCCCACAGAGGTGTTCCTTGTGGTGACAGGATCAGAAACGGAGGAAGTAGAGGCAATCAACTTACTACGCTCTTCGCATGGTACAACCTTGCGAATGGCCCCAGTGTGGCATGAGTTCAGGTGTTGCTTCATGGTCGTAGTCCCAAAGCTATACGAACCATGCCTCACGCGACTGAGTACCATGTTGCACTCGTTGCAGGTGACACGGTTCGCACGAGCCTTAGGACCATTCCCATGAACGGTAAACAACCGCCACACCCAAGAATCACGCCATGGGCGGCTAGTAGGCATTTCCTCTACCTCATTCTCGTCATCCTCTTCTTCCTCCTCTGTATCCTCACTCCTGTTTCCCTCTTCAGGCCCTTGGGGAAATGGTGGTGGTGGAGGGGGTGGGGGTGGTGCTGAGGCAGATGTAGCACCATGTGGTAATAGTCGAGCCATGGATGTCATAGGCTTGGAGATGGAAATCTCAAAATCTGCAAAGTATGCAGAAAAATGCAGTGTGCTCTGTGGAATAGTCAGAAACAAAATGAGAACGCGCTCTAGAGCGTGGTCTTATATAGCGGTGCTTGTGCAAGGGGCAAAAAAGGTTCAAAAAGTCACAAAACCTATGTGGAAAGTTAGGATTAGTATGTGGGATTTGTGATTCTTGAATGAGAAATATTGTGGATTACTTGGAAATGTACTTTTAAACTGTTCGGGGACACGAACATTGTCCGCATTTAGAGCACGAGATGAGCGTGGGCGCGGTCACATGTTTGTTTTGTGAGCATGTTCGCTAAGGTAGCGGCCGTCCGCAGGACACCCAATGTACGGACATTGTTTTGTGCATGAGTGTTGATGTTCTACGGACAGTGTTTGGGTCCTGAACTAATTAAAAGTGTGTCACATGTAAAACGAACAGTTATGGACAGCCGTTTGTTCTTAGCACAGTTTTATTTATTTGCTAACAATACGGACAGACATAGCGTTTCAAGCACACCTCCATTTTCGTTTATTTACGAACAATTCAGGACACCACGAGTGTTCTTAGAACAGTTTCTGCTTGCTAGCGAACACTACGAACAGGCATAATGTTCTTAAGGACACCTCCATTTTCGTTTATTTACGAACATTTCAGGACACTACGAGTGTTCTTAGAACATTTTCAACTTGCATGAGAACATTACGGACAGATGTAGTGTCCTCAGGACAGTTATATTTTCGTTTCTTTACGAACATTTCCGAACAACCGCGCTATCCGTGGACACCTAAATTGGTTCCATCACAAAGAACTGAAAGTAATTACAACAGAATATAAGAAAAGTAACTTTATTTCATATATATATATACAATTATGACTGGGAAGGTGGGGCAGAAACGGAAACAAAAACAGGAGAATTAGGGATTTCTAGATAACTGGGATCAGGTGAAGAAGGGAAGGAAAGCTCATCGAAACGCTTTGGTCCATAGACAGGGTTTGGGGTTAACTGAGTGGGATAGGGTGAGGGGGGACAAGTGCAGGTTGGACAATTGTGTGCTGTTGGTGGTTTCACATGATTTTCCACAAAGTTTTTCAAATCCATAAAATTTTGCATAAGGTCGTCCATTTTTTGATTAATCTGTGGTAGAGTGATATCCTCTGATTGTTGTTGTGAGATGCTTGGAATTTTTGTATGGTCTGTAATAAAAAAAATGTATATGTTAAATGTATACAAAATAATATTTATTAATTGGTTTATATAGTAAATTGTGTACCATTAGGTGGACTATTTTCTAACATTTCCTCTCGTGGGAAATGCTCCTCTAGCCAGTCGAGAGTACTACACATTTCTGTGAGAAAACAAAAAAGTAATATGTTTTTTTTTCTAATATAGAAAGTTTATAAATATATGAGTAAAAAGAAGTGCATTTACTATGTCTGGTGAGATATGTAATCAGTAGTCTATACGTCTGGTCTTGCTGTTCGATGTGGAGCGTCTGTGATGTAATTATGGTGGAAGCCACTTTATCTTCTTTTGGTATATTCCATTTTAAAACATATTGTATTTAAGTGAATGGTTAGTGTGTTACATATATGGGTTACATTTTTTAAGTATTACTACATATACTTTGTATGTGTGCTGTTTTGTGAAGTTGTTAAATGTTCCTATGTTATGATATAACTATTACACATAGCCCCCCTGAGTTTTTAGGTGGTGGTACTGTTGTCCGAACATGTCTGTGGACCGTAAAATTCAGTAGAAAAGTTTCAGTATGTTCCATATTATATGTACATAAAGTCAAAGTTATTATTGTTAAGTTGTGCTACTAAACAACTATGAAATTCAGTAAAAACTTTGTTAAAGGGACGTTATGGTAAGTTGCGCAACTAAAAACCTACGAAATTCAGTGAAAAAACTTTGTTAAAGGGACGTTATGGTTAAATTGCACTACGAAAAACCTATGAAATTCAGTAAAAAAATGTTGTTAAAGGGACGTTATGGTTCAAAGTAAAACCGAAAACCCCCTGAAATTCGGCAGTTATTGTAAGATAAGCAACCATAACTCGCGCCGCCACCGTGCACTGCTTACACTAACACCCAGGACATCAAAGATGACATAACAAATGTCATTGATGACATCACTGATGACATCACATGTGCATTTACTTTTCATGAAAACTCTGTAGAAGGGATTCTTATAATGCTGACCAAAAACTGTCAAGGATCATTGGGATAAATATCATGAGCTAATCAGTGCATTAAGCAATGCATTGATATAAATAGCATTCTATTATGAAGTTCTATCCAGTACACTAAGCTACTCATGCAGAAACATAGGCAGTGTGTGCAGCATACATGATGAAGGTGCCATATTCATAATCTAGCCATGTTGAATACTGAAATGATAACTGCTTTCTTATTAGAGTTTTGCATACTGTGAAACATGTAATAAGTAGATAATAAAACCCACTTAATACATAGTTATTACAGACAAAACACAAAGAGACAACAACACATACAAATATGCGTATATACAGGGACAGTGAAGTAAACAAGAAAGCAGAAGTAGTAGCAGAAAGAGTTCATAACCTAACTGATTGTCTTTATGCAGAGAAACTATTGCTCTGTTTCAAAGCTGCTACTTACCATATGTATGTGTTTCATATGATGTGACTTGACCCTAAGTCTACAAATATAGTACCTTTTCAATTTTTACTTTCTGACTGTTACTGAAGAAGACTATGTGGCCTAGATATGTCAGTAAAGGGAAAAAAGGGAGAGCCAGCCATGTGATGTCATCAGTGATGTCATCAATGACATTTGTGATGTCATCTTTGATGTCCTGGGTGTTAGTGTTAGCAGTGCACGGTGGCGCGAGTTATGGTTGCTTATCTTACCATAACTGCCGAATTTCAGGGGTTTTTCGGTTTTACTTTGTGTCATCTGCAAAGTTAGTGAAATAAATCCCTAACTGTGAGAGGAGGGCGCAGAGGCAGCAAACAAATGAATTAATGCTTTAATGAATTAATGCTATGTTTACTTCATTGCTAGAGGTGTTTCAAGACTATGGGCCCGATTTAGCATATTCCAGTCGGATTTTTCTATTGAAAAACTCTTTTGTGAATCATGTGTTTTTCAGTGGGCTTTTTTCAGTGCAATGCGTGTTTGAATGCTGTTTGTATTTGCAATAGTCTGCTGGCTTTCTGACTACCTGAGTTTCTTTTCCAAGCTAATGTTATGCTTTTCTTCCTGGGGACCCTACCCCCCTCTCCATAAGCTATGCTTGTTACATGTCATCATAAGAAACAGTATGCTTGAGGTTGCCAGAAAGTGGAGGCGCTTGAGCTATTATATTTTAGGGGATTATTGACCTTCCTCAAGGACTTTGTGCTGGCTGCAGCACCCGAGGCGGACCAGTGGGTACCTCAAACCCACTAAAATAATAAGGAAAACAGTGAGTTTGTTCCACCATTGAATGCGCTGCCAGCTCATAAAAGTTATACATCCAAAATGACAATAATCATCAGAGTCAATTACAGTCCAAATACAAAATCAATTTCTGGTCAAACATGGATGAATTTTTGCGCGATTTAATTATATTCGTTTCCAATGGCAGAGTTGCGTGCCAACACGTGTTTCTACCCCACGGGTCTTTCTCAAGGCAGAACTCTGTTTCCCAAAGACAAGATACAATATGTCGTTACAAATAAATGTCATTATAAAGAAGCAGGATCCACCAATACAAAACACACATCAAACATAAAATCAAGGTATACATTACCCCATCCAAATGTCATAGCAAGTAAGTACACCAACATTCCATAAGCAGCACATGAAGGGAAAGTGAATAAATAAAATAAGGTAAAGGAAACCTCTTCTGACTTCAAATTAGCAAGGTGAACTATTTCTAAGATGTTATATGTTAGTGAGCTATTATAAGACCATATAAATAGCATGTTAACATTTTCAAAAGCTTAATGTCATGCCTTTACGTGTGCCACCGCTTAGAAGCCGAGAGATATCAGCTAGTGCACGCATCACCACATCCACTATGCCAAATCAATGTACATTAGGATAATAGGATATACAGTCCAAAGGTTTGAAAATGACAATCCTATGCCCTTCAGAAACGTGTCATGTCACCATATATCAACAAAATCATTACCGAGTAGAAAGTAAAGCAAATGTGTATCCACCTGTAAATGTTACAAAAGAGTCTGCAACGCTACTGATGCCGTCCTACACTCCATTACCTTCACTACGCGATGTCTGAGACTAGCCAGTCAATCAAATAGCAACATACAGCAAGCCGTCAATGGCAAAACCTAATAAAAGAATCTGTGCAAGTTTACACGAGTCGACGGAATATAAATAACCTAATCTCCGCTTACAAAACATGGAAAGCACATTACAAAATGCCTTACCTCAAATAAGCTACCGTCTGCTGGTACCGTTTCTGCGCCAACAAGTCAAAACACGATCGATCCCGTGATGCGAAATAAGAATGAAAAAAAAAAGCACCTCATCGTCACGTGCCTCACAATCACGTGACCCATATTGGTCACGTGTACAACAAGGAAGTCATAGGCACCGTAGTGATGGATTCCGAGCAAACTAAATCTCCCGTAATGGTACCACAAAACAAAGCAATATATTACTAATCATACGCTCGATCCATCACTAAGGGTGCATTAGATGAACAAATAGCTATTTATTATCACTGTTAATTCCTAAAAAAACCTGTACTTATATTTAGTAATACCATTCAGGTTATAATATAAACTCATCCATTCAATGTCCCCAATATTCACCAAGATATGAAATCGGACATTGGGTGAGAAAATATTACAAATTACGGAGTACTATCTCCGATATGCCGAATTAGCATCTATCCAATGGGATGACTATTACACTGAGTATGAATGCTTTGCAATAAGTGAGTTGGTGAAAATTCCAAAACTCATATGTCGATTTGTGCCCATGATGCACAAATGAGCAAGATACAGTGAAGGACAATAAAAAAGATTATGTTTGCACAGGGATGCAGCACATGTGCACGCACGATTCACTAGACTCTAGCAATGTCACTTAACTAATCTAGTACATCAAGTTGCTGATACCACCTTTGCCCATCTACAAAAAGACATGTATTTCCGTGTCACTGTTTAGTCCAAAAGAAGTACAACGTAACTTACATATAGTTCGTGCTTCCAGTTGTCGTAACAGTAAAAGACGGTCCCCCCCTCTGGGGTGAGATCTTGCTTGCATAAGACCAATGAACCTGATATCGCTAACACTTGCCATTTGATGGGATTCCTGCCAGTGAGTTGAGAGAGGTAGTTTGGAGTCACATTTAGTCAAACTGGCAAGATGTTCCCGAATGCAAATTCGCAATTCCCTGATGGTAGAACCCACATAGACTCTGCCACAAATACAAAGGATCGCATATACCACAAATTTTGTTTTACAATTGATAAAATCACGAATTTTAATTGATAATCCATTGTGGCATGTGAAGGTATCAGACTGGATACAACATTTACAGAAATTGCAAGAGCCACATTTGAAAAAACCTTTTGGCTTAGGCGGTAACCAGGAGATCGAATCTACATCATTTGTTGGGGAGGCTAAAAAAGATGGGCACAGTTGCCGTTTAAGTGTATGATTACGCGTGAAGATAAACCTGGGTTTGTCCGCTATGTAGGGCACAATATCAGAATCAAGTTGCAGCAAATACCAATGTTTGGACAGTAATCTGTGTAGCACATGTACATTTTGTACATATTTATTAATAATGCATACATCCGAGAAGCCAGTTGGCTTAGGCCTCTCATGATCAGACAACATTTCCGCTCGTGGTATATTACTGACTCATTGAACACCATCTTGAATACAACACTTAGAATAGCCTCTCCTTTTAAACCTTTCTTGAATCTGTGCCACTTCTTCAGTGAAATGTAACATATCACTGCAGTTCCCGCGAGCTCTATAAAACTCAAAATGGTATATTCTCTATAACTGATCTTTTATGACTACTTTTGGAGTGCAAAATTGAGTTAACAGCAGTGGGTTTACAGAAAGTATGTGTATGAATTTGATGGTTAGAAATACTGATGACAAGGTCCAAAAATTCAATTCTATCAGAGCTGACATGTCCCACAAATTCAATCCCGAAAGTGTTTTGATTCGGGTAATCTGTGAACTCATTAAAGGTATCTGCAGAGCCATTCCAAATTAATAAAACACTGTCAATATACCTCTTGCATATTATGATATAATCTTGGAATGTATGTAAGTTATAAATATAAAGGTGTTCAAAATATCCCATGAAAAGGTTTGCCAATGAGGGGGCATACTTAGCCCCCAAATCCACTCCTCTGGTTTGCACATAGTAAAAGCCATTGAAAAGAAATTGGTTGTGTTGTAGCGTGAAGGACAAGAAATCCTTAATCATGGAAATGTGGTCTGCATAAGAAGCCGAATGATTCCTGAAGGAGAAATCAATAGTATCAAGTGCTAATTTGTGTTGAATTGCAGTGTATAATGATTTCACATCATAGGTGGCTAACAGGAAATTGTCAGACTACTTGATCGAAGACAGAATCTGCAAAGTATGAGTGGTGTCTCGCAAGTAGGCAGGCAGTGTGGTAACCAGATTTTTAATAGCGGTATCGATATATTGTGAGAGCCCTTCTGTGGCCCATCCCAAACCGCTTAAAATCGGTCCCACTTGTGGTAATCCTTCATATTCTTTATGAATCTGGGCAGGAAATACATGGTCGGCATGACTGGAGATGTAGATTGCAAGTACCGTTTCTCATTGTCTGAAATTAAACCACGTGAGTGCCATTTTTGAATAAGGTTTGATAAATTTGAGATCATTTGCACAGTAGGATTCTCAGGCAAATGTTGATAACAACCTGGGGTGGTAAGATTGGCATTGGCCATCTTAATATAATCAACCCTATCAAGTATAACGATATTGCCGCCTTTATCGGCTTCCTTGATAACTATGCTCGAATCCAAAATGAGTGAATTTAAGGCTAACAATTCTGCTTTCGAAAGATTGTTATATCGTTGCCATCCCTGCTTAGGGTTATCAATAAGATGGTATAGATCATGCATAACTGCCTGGTAAAATGTATCTATTACACTCTCATGATGTGATGCCGGTACAAATTTAGATACCTTCTTATGCCCCTTCAGTTTGAGATCCAATTGTTGTATACCCAGTTCCAATTGTAATTTTCCTTTCTGATACCCAGATACCTCTGACAAAGACAAAAGTAATGCTGTATCTTCTATATCTGATAGCGTGAGCTGACTGGGGGAACTGGGAATGCTCTTACGAGTATATTGCTTTACTTGTGTATGAGAAGAAATTGTAAGTTTCAACTTCCTGATAAATTTGAACAGGTCAATTTGAAAGTCAATAAGATCTGGTTGACGACTTGGTGCGAAAGACAAACCTTTACTCAAAAGTGACAACTCTGCTGGGGTGAGAATTTTGGAAGACAGATTGTGTACTAAGTTTTCAGAATCGATTTGGCTTGTAGATTCCTGAGACTGGCCCTCGTATGGCGTTTGTTTGTGTTGTGCCCTGTATCTGGCTCTGGATCCCCTTACTCTTCTTCCTCGGACGATGTAATGGGTGTTGCAGTAGCTCGTCCTAAAGGGACGGTAAATCTAAAAAGTTTGTTAGTGGGCACATAATTCGAAAAATTGCCTTTCTTATACCTTTTAATTTCAGCTAAGAAACCTCTTCTACGATGCGTTGAAGCAGCGGTAGGGTTGTCTCCCATTGCACCCTCTGTTATGTCCCGCGGTTCTTCCTCAGAATCAACGTCTGAGGAGACTGAACTACCAGTAGGTGTTTTAACATGTGGACCTATATTGTCTTTATCATACTTGGCTTGGAATGTATATACCCGGTCATTATTATAATCTCTCTCATCCTGAAATTTCCTTCAAAATTTTCAAATTTTAATCTCGTCCTGGTAATCTTTCAGAATATTATGCATAGTGTGGTAATTCTTTTCTTTGACTGTCGTGGGATTGTTCATTGCTTCAATTTCTTTATGTAAGACTTCAATTTGATTGGAAACTCTTTCATGTTCCCGTTCTGCATGCGTTATCAAAAATTGCAACATTTCCTCTGAGCTCAATGTGAGGTTCTCTTCCCACTCTCGGGCAAGGTCCTAATCCGCATCATTAGTACAACCAGGGAATATGAGTATTCTCAGTCCCCTGGGTATCATATTGTGCTCTAGATAATTTGCTAATGAGACTTTTTCCCAATACTTGTTTGTTTCCCACTTGGCCAATCTCTCAAGTTTAACAAATTTATTAGCAAGAGTCTCTGGTTGTGAACTACTACCAGTAAAGGCGTTGCCTGGGGTGCCTTTGGGGGAGAACAAAGCCATCCTATCTCTTTCCCGGTTGGCTAAATATTCAGCCATCTGAAGAAACTCCTAATAATACAACTTTGAAAATGTGCTCAGCGAATGCCCCAACTGGCATGAAAGGAAAGTGAGAAACAGTATGGTTGAGGTTGCCAGAAAATGGAAGCGCTTGACTATTATATTTTAAGCGATAGACACTTACACAGATGCATAATGTTTCAGGAAAAATGTGATTGTCTCGAATGTGCCTTATTCATTTTTCAAAACGTCTCTTGTTGGCACAATTTCAGGACAATGGCGGCAAAAACCTAAAAAATCACCAGAGGCAATTTCGAGATATTTGCGCCCCAAAACCATGGTCTTTGACGATCTATAGAAAACTCAAAGTAAAAAACACCTTTTGTTAAACATGGTGTTTCATTATGAAAAGGTTTATTAAACTTCACAAACAATGTTGTGAGTGCTTGAATCCGGCCGGATCAACTGCAAGCCAATTTCAGTGAACTTTGATGGTCAATTGTTTCAGAGCAACATGTGTTTTCATTGTCCGATGCAATTGATCAGGCAGACTTCTCTGTAGGGGTAGGGCCAAGACCCTATACTCTACACATTTCATGTAGTTCATATAGAACGGAGGTCTTCCAATTCAGAGCTGCTGTGAGGTCGAGATATAACAACTCTAAGTGGACACTGTGTAAGGATGGACTGGAACGTGTCTCGAACTTTATACAGTTGGGGTTCTATCTATTTAAACCCTATAATAAAAGTGAACTTCTATCTTATTATAAGTCAAACAGGACTGCATTGGACACTCAACTGCGCAGTTAAACAAGAGACATGTTACCTAATTCATGGAATTTTTTGCACAGTGCCAAGTGACATGTTACTGGTGCAGAGTGGCTTTGCACTGCCAGCACACACCCTGATTCATGGAACAGTGCAGTGTCTTTTTGCTGTGCAAAGTCACTTTGCACTGCAAAAATACACTTTGCACTGCTCCACCCTGATTCCTGGAACAGTGAAACATGTAATGTTGCTGTGCACAGTGAGTTTGCACTGCAAAAAGACACTTTGCACTGTTCCACAAATCAGTATGTTTGTTGGCAGTGCAAAGTAACTTTGCACCAGTAACAAATCACTTTGCACTGTGCAAAATATTCCATGAATCAGGCCCACGGCCTCTTTTCACTAATACCTGTCATAGAGTTTGATAAGAGGAAGGCCATGCCTGTGGGTGCTCACGGCGAGGGATCCTTGCTACTGAGTGACCTGCACTGAGTGACTGCTCCTGCCGAGGGGGCTGCTTCAGGTGAACAGTAATGAAACTCTCAATGGGGGTCCCAGCGGCAGTCCTCGGGTATGAGCTGGGTCAGCTTTACATGAAAGTAGGTGTATTTTGGAAACACCTGACTGCGCTCTGCTCTCTAAAACAATGTTAACAGCAGAAAACACAAGGTGCTGTGAACTAAAGCAGCAAATGGTTAAACAAATCTGCCTTTAGCGTAATATGTGGGTGTCGGATTGCAATGACATTATGAAAAGATATGTAACCATTGAGTCCATTGGTCTATTCCCAACCAAATCCACACAGAAACTTTGGGAAATGGACTGGGTCCAAACCCTGGACGGAGTTATGAAATACTGCCCATATGTGGGAGTCCTCCTTGATGTAAGAGCCTACCTGAATCAATATCCAAGTGCATTCTGGGGTTTCCGATTACTGAACCCCGATGCTAAACCTCATGCCGACTAGGGACATTTTGGGGGGCAAGGGCAATTGTGCTGCGGGAACCGAGGATATGTCGATGTTGTAACATCCAGGGGCAATTCGAAACCTTGGGTCATGTAATATTGCACTGGCAGCCTACAGGTGATCAGCGGCTTAGTACTTTAAACACCTCTTAGAAAGTTATAGGAACCGGTTAGGACTATATTATGAATTCAAACGGTCCCAATGACTGCATTTTTTGACGGAAGTATTAGTAAAAAGCCCCCAACCACTAATCAGTGATGTATTGGTAGAGTGTTGTTCAACACATGCTTACCACTTTGACTCTGTAGTTTTAAAATATTTTTTTATATTACAGTTCACTTACTGATTTTTTTAATTGTGAAAATTAATTTGAATACCTTTTATATCCAAAATCGACTACTGTAACGCCCTCTACCTTGGGACTAGCCAAAGAAATCTGGACAAACTCCAGGTCACACAAAACAACGCCATAAGGGCAGCACTCAACTTACCTAGACGGAATCACATCTCCAATATTAGACGCAACATCCAGTGGTTACCTATCTCGCACCGCATATCACTGAAATCACTTGTGCTCACACACAAGGCACAGAACAATGCAGCTCCTGCCTACTTAGTATCACGCTTCTCGCAACACACAACCACTAGACCCTTTAGAGCCGCCCAGGTGCACACACTGGATATCCCCAGATTCAAACTGCGTTCGGCAGGAGGGTCGAGTTTTCCGGTCCTTGCTGCTAAGCTCTGGAACTCACTTCCCAATGCCCTAAGGAACATTCCGCAATGCCACGCATTCAAAGCCAAAGCTAAACTTTGGTTACGGGAACAAGACAGCTTGTAACTTATAACTGCACACAGCTCGTACCCATATTCTGTAACCTCCGGGTACTGCTACTTTGTTGTTACTATCTATGTTACTTGCATCTGTAATGGTATACTGTATCACCCTGTCTGTAACCTGAAACGTCCTCTCTGTAACTTGCTACTGCCTACCAAACATGCGCCCGCAAGCCTTTGGGCAAGGAGCGCAATACAAATGAATAAAATACAAAATAAATACAAATACAAATTTATATATTTCTTATTCGGGCCAATACTGTTGTGACGTGTTGGGGTAATTGTATGCCTCAATGCATGCAGTAGATTAATGTGCAACACAATTAAGCAATAGCAGAGGTGTTGCTGGGGGGAGGGGCTCCGGGGACTATAGCCCCAGGCATTTTGGTTGCAGCCCGGATAGAAGTTCAGGGGCTCAAAGCAAAAGGCTGGCTATCCCCGAGTCCTGACAGTCCCGTCATTAGCATAGCCCCGGATCGTCTCCAGACCTAGCAACACCCCTGATCAATAGATACTTGCACTGACCTCTGACCCTAAGGTTCACCAACCCTGTGTAGAGAGTATTTGGTCATGAAGACATCATGAACAGTGCCCGCATGACACTCTTACTGTGTAAGGACGTATCGGCACATAGAACTGGTCAGGAAGCAGGATCCACACTACCTTGGATACTTCTAGATGAAATACACATTTTGCTTCATCATTAGTTTGTGTTGTGAGCGCAGGTGATGGCAATATTTCTGAATTCAATGATTGCTAAATGACGGGGGCCGCTGACGACATCCACTTGACGTCCCCCTGTACAGGCACTTTAGAGGGGCCGGTTATCAGAAAATCCAGGATTTCTTATGAAATGCCACTGCACCTGTGAAGTCGTGCTTTTGCGGTAAGCATCTTTCCCATCTGACAAATGAGCTAAAAACTTTTTGGGGAGCAATTGATGAGATGCGCTACTAAAGAAGTAGTAACGCATTTTACCACTTGCACTAGAAAAAGTGGCACCCCAATTTACAAAGGGCCTCTGAATGAGCCCCCAAAATGAGGTCCTTCAGATGCGCTCTTTCACCCTTTGCACATTTGCACAAATCATGGGTGTTTCTGCACATTTAAAAGCACACCGCAAATTAGCGGTTGCTAATGCTGGCATCCACATGCATGAGTCTTGAACACATTTCTGTTGCAAGGTCTGACTTTGCACTACCTTCAAGTTAAAAGCTACAGACAGCCACAATGATTTCTACATGTATGGAAAGGGATATTTCAGCTTTTAAACTAGCACCCCCAGCAGCCAATTGCAAAGGTCTGCCAGAGTGGTTCACTCTCAGGACTAGAGGTCGTTGTACATCTCTGGAGTACAGCATAATCTGGACACATGCAGTTTTCAAATTGACTTGAATCAGTACAAATAATGAGAAGACTGCAAAGACAATGTCAGCATTTCATGAAAATGAAATGCTTACATAAAAGGACACATTCCAGAGGAAGTACCAGAATTACGTGATTTCCCTGCTGGTACCGTCATGGGTTATTCAGAGGAAGCATGACATGCTCAATATCCCTGTGTCTGTGGAGTGGGAGTGGTGATGTGGATCTGTGGAGTGGGAGCAGTGATGTGAATCTGTGGAGTGGGAGCAGTGATGTGAATCTGTGGAGTGGGAGCAGTGATGTGAATCTATGGTGTGGAGGCAGTGATGTGAATCTGTGGAGTGGGGGTGGTAATGTGAATCTATGGTGTGGAGGCAGTGATGTGAATCTGTGGAGTGGGGGTGGTGATGTGAATCTGTGGAGTGGAAGTGGTGATGTGAATCTGTGGAGTGGGGGTGGTGATGTGTATCTATGGTGTGGAGGCAGTGATGTGAATCTGTGGAGTGGGGGTGGTGATGTGAATCTGTGGAGTGGGGGTGGTGATGTGAATCTGTGGAGTGGGAGTGGTGATGTGAATCTGTGGAGTGGGGGTGGTGATGTGAATCTGTGGAGTGGGGGTGGTGATGTGAATCTATGGTGTGGAGGCAGTGATGTGAATCTGTGGAGTGGGGGTGGTAATGTGAATCTATGGTGTGGAGGCAGTGATGTGAATCTGTGGAGTGGGGGTGGTGATGTGAATCTATGGTGTGGAGGCAGTGATGTGAATCTGTGGAGTGGGGGTGGTGATGTGAATCTGTAGAGTGGGAGTGGTGATGTGAATCTGTGGAGTGGGGGTGGTGATGTGAATCTTTGGAGTGGGGCAGTGATGTGAATCTGTGGAGTGTGAGCGGTGATGTGCATGGCACTTCAGACCAGTCACCCTGTTGTTAGTGCATGCACGTTGTGCAATGTTTCCTAAAAGAAACGGCCGTCTATGGTGACTACCAGAAAGCATTGCTTAAATAATCTGGTTTTCTTCACTCCGGGACCCGGGATTGGGATGTTTAGTTTGTGGAGGTAACACTCTTCCACAATGTGTGTCTCCAAGTGCCATTTCATCACATCAATCGTCAAAGTGCCCCCTGATATGACCACTCGTGCCGTGATGTTCGATACATTTTCGATATGTTTGTCTCCCTGCAGGGCAAAGGTGAATAAAGGTGTGACTCTCCACGGTGCTCGAGCCAGCGACCCTTCCGGGTGGGAGGTCAGGGAGAATGTGGATTTTGAGGGCAAATACTCCCCAGGTGCCTTCGTCTGCCAGAGAAAGACGGAAGTCTCTGAAAGCAGGTAGGAGTCCTTAATGGCTAACATTGTATCCGACTCAGGAAGCGTTGATGTATCTCTCTGTAGGTGTGACTTATACTGTCGTCTAACACAATTGTGTGCATGCCACCATCAGTGCTGTGCAACCCTGGGAGATGTCACTGGTTGCGCCGCGAGAATCTGTGCAGGTGACTACATGACTGAATGCAAGGGTCCTGTGTATGTCTCTGCTGTCTCCTCGGTTGGTGCACACTCAACACAAGAGCAAGCCTGTCTCCAGGGAGGTGCACACTCAACACAAGAGCAAGCCTGTCTCCAGGGCGGGGCACACTCAACACAAGAGCGAGCCTGTCTCCAGGGAGGTGCACACTCAACACAAGAGCAAGCCTGTCTCCAGGGAGGTGCACACTCAACACAAGAGCAACCCTGTCTCCAGGGGGGTGCACACTCAACACAAGAGCAAGCATGTCTCCTGGGCGGGGCACACTCAACACAAGAGTGAGCCTGTCTCCAGAGAGGTGCGCACTCAACACAAGAGCAAGCCTGTCTCCAGGGAGGTGCACACTCAACACAAGAGCGAGCCTGTCTCCAGGGAGTTGCACACTCAACACAAGAGCAAGCCTATCTCCAGGGCGGGGCACACTCAACACAAGAGCAAGCCGGTGGTGCACACTCAACACAAGAGCATGCCTGTCTCCAGGGTGGGGCACACTCAATATAAAAGCAAGCCTTTCACCAGGGCTGGTAAGCACTGAACAAAACAGAAAACATGTCTCCACGGCTGGTGTACACTTATAACAAGCACAATCCTGTCTCTGGGGTTGGTGCACAGGCAACCCAAGAGCACGCTTGGATGCAAGACTGGTGCACACTCAACACAAGAGCAAGCCTGTCTCCAGGGCGGTGCACACTCAACACAGGAGCGTGCCTGTCTCCAGGGAGGTGCACACTCAACACAAGAGCAAGCCTGTCTCCAGGGAGGTGCACACTCAACACACAAAAGCAAACCTGTCTCCAGGGTGGTGCACACTCAACATAAGTACAATCTTTTCACCAGGGCTGGTAAGCACTGAACACAACAGAAAGATTGTCTCCACGGCTGGTATACACTTATAAGAAGCACAAGCCTGTCTCTAGGGTTGGTGCACACTGAACACAAGAGCAAGCCTGTCTCCAGGGCGGTGCAGACTCAACACAAGAGCGAGCCTGTCTCCAGGGAGGTGCACACTCAACACAAGAGCAAGCCTGTCTCCAGGGACTGAGAAACGCTCAACACCAGAGCAAGCTTGTCCCGGGACTGAGAAACGCTCAACACCAGAGCAAGCTTGCATCCTGGGCTTCAATACATTTCAGTTTCTTCTCCTGAAGTCTTAGGTTCAGAGGCTGTTTTTTCCACAGTGTGGAGCTCATTCTGGAAAGCAATGGGCCTGAGATGTATTGCCCATGTTTACTGTGAGTCGGCTTTGGTGGGGACTCCATGCACGATGCACAGTGCATGAAGTCCCCACTCTTTGGGAACCAATGCGCCCGATCAGAGTGGTCCTCAGTCTCCACCATGAGACTCAGCTGCATTAGGCCATGAATCCTCCATACTGGTTTCTTCTGTGTTAGGTGAAGTTAGCCGTTTCTACGGGAGCCCAGCGTCCACACCATTTCAATGGTCACTTAGGACAACCAATCCAAGCACACCTCCCTCCCTCCGGGCAGAAGTGTTGAAGGGAAAATAAGGCTGTCCATTGATGGTATCTCATGAAAGGGCTTATTTGTGGCACTAGGCATGAATATGGTAAAGGTTTTGCTTTTCTTCCTTACCTTTTCTACTGGAGTTTGGCACATTCAAAGACAGCGGCTTTATGAAGCTCAGAATTTGGACTTCCATTTTTGATCCTACTGGGCGCAAAACTGGGGACATGTTGCTCTGGAACAGGGGTGCACAACTGATTTTGACAGAAGGCAGAAAGTACCTTACATGATGGCTATAGTGAGCCGAAAAGTAAATGTGGGCGGGGCAGTAGGCATGGCGTGGTAGGAGGCTTTTTCAACCCCCAATTTGTATTGTACACATGGAAAAAGAATACGTTTTATCATGTATTTCTATTTAGTTATTGCATATCGTCTGTTTAATTAAAATATATATATTTTATTGACCCTAGATTGGACATTCCGTTAGTTTGGACTGCTATAGTTTGCTGTTTGGGTTGCCCAAGAGGAGTATGGCCTTCGTTGAGTCAGGTTTCCTCAAAAAGCAAAGGATGTACATCTCCTAACTGTGTCTGTTTTAGCTTTATTATTGGGTTCACTCTTGGAGTGCAACACTATGCCCCATGGCTCCCACAACCCAACCAAACATTATGCCCCATGGCTCCCACCCCCAACCAAACACTATGCCCCCTGTCCCTCACCCCCAACCAAACACTATGCCCCATAACTCCCTCAACCCCCAACCAAACTCTATGCCCCATAGCCCCCACCCCTCAACCAAACACAATGCCCCATGGCCCCCTCACCCCCAACCAAACACTATGTCCCATGGCTCCCTCAACCCCCAACCAAACACTATGCCCCATGGCTTCCTCAACCCCCAACAAACACTATGCCCCATAGCTCCCTCAACCCCCAACCAAACACTATGCCCCATGGCCCCACCCCTCAACCAAACACGATGCCCCATGGCCCCCTCACCCCCAACCAAACACTATGCCCCATGGCTCCCTCAACCCCCAACCAAACATTATGTCCCATGGCACCCTCAACGCCCAACCAAACCCTATGCCCCATGGCCCCCACCCCCAACTAAACACTATGCCCCATGGCCCCCTCACCCCCAACCAAACACTATGCCCCATGGCAGCCTCACCCCTAACCAAACACTATGCCCCATGGCCCCCACCCCTCAACCAAACACTATGCCCCATTGCCCCCTCACCCCAACCAAATACTATGCCCCACGGCTCCCTCAACCCCCAACCAAACACTATGCCCGATGGCCCCACCCCTCAACCAAACACTATGCCCCATGGGTCCCTCAACCCCAACCAAACACTATGGCCCATGGCCCCCTCACACCCAACCAAACACTATGCCCCATGGCTCCCACCCCCAACCAAACACTATGCCCCATGGACCCCTCACTCCAAACCAAACACTATGCCCCATGGCTCCCACCCCCAACCAAACACTATGCCCCATGGCTCCGACCCCCAACCAAACACTATGCCCCATGGCCCCCTCACCCCCAACCAAACACTATGCCCCATGGCCCCCTCACCCTCAACCAAACACTATGCCCCATGGCTCCCACCCCCAACCAAACACTATGCCCCATGGCCCCCTCACCCCCAACCAAACACTATGCCCCATGGCTCCCACCCCCAACAAAACAATATGCACCATGGCCCCCTCACCTCCAACCAAACACTATGCTCCATGGCCCCCTCACCCCCAACCAAACACTATGCCCCATGGCTCCCACCCCCAACCAAACACTATGCGCCATGGCCCCCTCACCCCCAAGCAAACACTATGCCCCATGGCTCCCACCCCCAACCAAACACTATGCCCCATGGCCCCCTCACCCACAACCAAACACTATGCCCCATGGCTCCCACCCCCAACCAAGCCCTATGCCCCATGGCCCCCTCACCCCCAACCAAACACTATGCCCCATGGCCCCCTCACCCCCAACAAAACATTATGTCCATGGCTCCCACAACCCCCAACCAAACACTATGTCCCATAGCCCTCACCCCCAACCAAACACTATGCCCCATGGCCCCCTCACCCCCAACCAAACACTATGCTCCATGGCCCCCTCACCCCCAACCAAACACTATGCCCCATGGTCCCCTCACCCCCAACCAAACACTATGCCCCATGGCTCCCACCCCAACAAAACACTATGCCACATGGCCCCCTCACCCCCAACCAAATACTATGCCCCATGTCCCTCACCCTCAACAAAACACTATGCCCCATGGCTCCCACCCCCAACCAAACACTATGCCCCATGGCTCCCAACTCCCAACCAAACACTATGCCCCATGGCTCCCTCACCCCCAACCAAACACTATGCCCCATGGCTCCCACCGCCAACCAAACACTATGTCCCATGTCCCTCACGCCCAACCAAACACTATGGCATATGGCTCCCACCCCCAACCAAACACTATTCCCCATGGCTCCCTCATCCCCAACCAAACACTATGCCCCATGTCCTTCACCCCAACCAAACACTATGCCCCATGGCTCCCACCCCCAACCAAACACTATGCCCCATGGCTCCCACCGCCAACCAAACACTATGCCCCATGACCCCCACCCCAACCAAACACTATGCCCCATGGCACCCACCCCTCAACGAAACACTATGCCCCATGGCCCCGATCCCTCAAGCAAACACTATGCCCCATGTCCCTCACCCCCAACCAAACACTATGCCCTATGGCTCCCACCCCCAACCAAACACTATGCCCCATGGCCCCCACCCCCAACCAAACACTATGCCCCATGGCACCCACCCCTCAACCAAACACTATCCCCCATGTCCCTCACCCCCAACCAAACAATATGCCCCATGGCACCCACTCCCAACCAAACACTATGCCCCATGGCTCCCACACCCAACCCAACACTGTGCCCCATGGCTCCCACCCCTCAAGCAAACACTATGCCCCATGGCCCCCACCCCCAACCAAACACTATGCCCCATGTCCCTCACCCCAAACCAAACACTATGCCCCATGGATTCCACCCCTCCACCAAACACTAAGCCCCATGGCCCCACCCCTCAAGCAAACACTATGCCCCATGGCTCCCACTCCCAACCAAACACTATACCCATGGCTCCCACCCCCAACCAAACACTATGCCCCATGGCTCCCACTCCCAACCAAACACAATGCTCCATGGCCCCCTCACCCCCAACCAAACACTATGCCCCATGGCTCCCACCCCCAAACAAACACTATGCCCCATGGACCCCTCACTCCAAACGAAAAACTAATCCCCATGGCTCCCACCCCCAACCAAACACTATGCCCCATGGCTCCGACCCCCAACCAAACACTATGCCCCATGGCCCCCTCACCCCCGACCAAACACTATGCCCCATGGCCCCCTCACCCCCAACCAAACACTATGCCCCATGGCTCCCACCCCCAACCAAACACTATGCCCCATGGCTCCCACTCCCAACCAAACACTATGCTCCATGGTCCCCTCACCCCCAACCAAACACTATGCCCCATGGCTCCCACCCCCAACCAAACACTATGCCCCATGGACCCCTCACTCCAAACGAAACACTATGCCCCATGGCTCCTACCCCCAACCAAACACTATGCCCCTTGGCTCCGACCTCCAACCAAACACTATGCCCCATGGCCCCCTCACCCCCAAGCAAACACTATGCCCCATGGCCCCCTCACCCCCAACCAAACACTATGCCCCATGGCTCCCACCCCCAACCAAACACTATGCCCCATGGCCCCCTCACCCCCAACCAAACACTATGCCCCATGGCTCCCACCCCCAACAAAACAATATGCCCCATGGCCCCCTAACCTCCAACCAAACACTATGCTCCATGGCCCCCTCACCCCCAACCAAACACTATGCCCCATGGCTCCCACCCCCAACCAAACATTATGCGCCATGGCCCCCTCACCCCCAAGCAAACACTATGCCCCATGGCTCCCACCCCCAACCAAACACTATGCCCCATGGCCCCCTCACCCACAACCAAACACTATGCCCCATGGCTCCCACCCCCAACCAAACCCTATGCCCCATGGCCCCCTCACCCCCAACCAAACACTATGCCCCATGGCCCCCTCACCCCCAACAAAACACTATGTCCATGGCTCCCTCAACCCCCAACCAAACACTATGCCCCATAGCCCTCACCCCCAACCAAACACTATGCCCCATGGCCCCCTCACCCCCAACCAAACACTATGCCCCATGGCCCCCTCACCTCCAACCAAACACTATGCCCCATGGTCCCCTCACCCCCAACCAAACACTATGCCCCATGGCTCCCACCCCAACAAAACACAATGCCCCATGGTCCCCTCACCCCCAACCAAACACTATGCCCCATGTCCCTCACCCCCAACAAAACACTATGCCCCATGGCTCCCACCCCCAACCAAACACTATGCGCCATGGCCCCCTCACCGCCAAGCAAACACTATGCCCCATGGCTCCCACCCCCAACCAAACACTATGCCCCATGGCCCCCTCACCCACAACCAAACACTATGCCCCATGGCTCCCACGCCCAACCAAACCCTATGCCCCATGGCCCCCTCACCCCCAACCAAACACTATGCCCCATGGCCCCCTCACCCCCAACAAAACACTATGTCCATGGCTCCCTCAACCCCCAACCAAACACTATGCCCCATGGCCCCCACGCCCAACCAAACCCTATGCCCCATGGCCCCCTCACCCCCAACCAAACACTATGCCCCATGGCCCCCTCACCCCCAACAAAACACTATGTCCATGGCTCCCTCAACCCCCAACCAAACACTATGCCCCATGGCCCCCTCACCCACAACCAAACACTATGCCCCATGGCTCCCACCCCCAACCAAGCCCTATGCCCCATGGCCCCCTCACCCCCAACCAAACACTATGCCCCATGGCCCCCTCACCCCCAACAAAACACTATGTCCATGGCTCCCACAACCCCCAACCAAACACTATGCCCCATGGCCCCCTCACCCCCAACCAAACACTATGCCCCATGGCCCCCTCACCCCCAACCAAACACTATGCCCCATGGTCCCCTCACCCCCAACCAAATACTATGCCCCATGTCCCTCACCCTCAACAAAACACTATGCCCCATGGCTCCCACCCCCAACCAAACACTATGCCCCATGGCTCCCACCCCCAACCAAACACTATGCCCCATGGCTCCCTCACCCCCAACCAAACACTATGCCCCATGGCTCCCACCGCCAACCAAACACTATGTCCCATGTCCCTCACCCCCAACCAAACACTATGGCATATGGCTCCCACCCCCAACCAAACACTATTCCCCATGGCTCCCTCATCCCCAACCAAACACTATGCCCCATGTCCTTCACCCCAACCAAACACTATGCCCCATGGCTCCCACCCCCAACCAAACACTATGCCCCATGGCTCCCACCGCCAACCAAACACTATACCCCATGACCCCCACCCCAACCAAACACTATGCCCCATGGCACCCACCCCTCAACGAAACACTATGCCCCATGGCCCTGATCCCTCAAGCAAACACTATGCCCCATGTCCCTCACCCCCAACCAAACACTATGCCCTATGGCTCCCACCCCCAACCAAACACTATGCCCCATGGCCCCCAACCCCAACCAAACACTATGCCCCATGGCACCCACCCCTCAACCAAACACTATCCCCCATGTCCCTCACCCCCAACCAAACAATATGCCCCATGGCTCCCACTCCCAACCAAACACTATGCCCCATGGCTCCCACACCCAACCAAACACTATGCCCCATGGCTCCCACCCCTCAAGCAAACACTATGCCCCATGGCCCCCACCCCCAACCAAACACTATGCCCCATGTCCCTCACCCCCAACCAAACACTATGCCCCATGGATCCCACCCCTCCACCAAACACTAAGCCCCATGGCCCCACCCCTCAAGCAAACACTATGCCCCATGGCTCCCACTCCCAACCAAACACTATGCCCCATGGCTCCCACCCCCAACCAAACACTATGCCCCATGGCTCCCACTCCCAACCAAACACAATGCTCCATGGCCCCCTTACCCCCAATCAAACACTATGCCCCATGGCTCCCACCCCCAACCAAACACTATGCCCCATGGACCCCTCACTCCAAACGAAACACTAATCCCCATGGCTCCCACCCCCAACCAAACACTATGCCCCATGGCTCCGACCCCCAACCAAACACTATGCCCCATGGCCACCTCACCCCCGACCAAACACTATGCCCCATGGCCCCCTCACCCCAACCAAACACTATGCCCCATGGCTCCCACCCCCAACCAAACACTATGCCCCATGGCTCCCACTCCCAACCAAACACTATGCTCCATGGCCCCCTCACCCCCAACCAAACACTATGCCCCATGGCTCCCACCCCCAACCAAACACTATGCCCCATGGACCCCTCACTCCAAACGAAACACTATGCCCCATGGCTCCCACCCCCAACCAAACACTATGCCCCATGGCTCCGACCTCCAACCAAACACTATGCCCCATGGCCCCCTCACCCCCAAGCAAACACTATGCCCCATGGCCCCCTCACCCCCAACCAAACACTATGCCCCATGGCTCCCACCCCCAACCAAACACTATGCCCCATGGCCCCCTCACCCCCAACCAAACACTATGCCCCATGGCTCCCACCCCCAACAAAACAATATGCCCCATGGCCCCCTAACCTCCAACCAAACACTATGCTCCATGGCCCCCTCACCCCTAACCAAACACTATGCCCCATGGCTCCCACCCCCAACCAAACATTATGCGCCATGGCCCCCTCACCCCCAAGCAAACACTATGCCCCATGGCTCCCACCCCCAACCAAACACTATGCCCCATGGCCCCCTCACCCACAACCAAACACTATGCCCCATGACTCCCACCCCCAACCAAACCCTATGCCCCATGGCCCCCTCACCCCCAACCAAACACTATGCCCCATGGCCCCCTCACCCCCAACAAAACACTATGTCCATGGCTCCCTCAACCCCCAACCAAACACTATGCCCCATAGCCCTCACCCCCAACCAAACACTATGCCCCATGGCCCCCTCACCCCCAATCAAACACTATGCCCCATGGCCCCCTCACCTCCAACCAAACACTATGCCCCATGGTCCCCTCACCCCCAACCAAACACTATGCCCCATGGCTCCCACCCAAACAAAACACAATGCCCCATGGTCCCCTCACCCCCAACCAAACACTATGCCCCATGTCCCTCACCCCCAACAAAACACTATGCCCCATGGCTCCCACCCCCAACCAAACACTATGCGCCATGGCCCCCTCACCCCCAAGCAAACACTATGCCCCATGTCTCCCACCCCCAACCAAACACTATGCCCCATGTCCCCCTCACCCACAACCAAACACTATGCCCCATGGCTCCCACCCCCAACCAAACCCTATGACCCATGGCCCCCTCACCCCCAACCAAACACTATGCCCCATGGCCCCCTCACCCCCTACAAAACACTATGTCCATGGCTCCCTCAACCCCCAACCAAACACTATGCCCCATAGCCCTCACCCCCAACCAAACACTATGCCCCATGGCCCCCTCACCCCCAACCAAAGACTATGCCCCATGGCCCCCTCACCCCCAACCAAACACTATGCCCCATGGTCCCCTCACCCCCAACCAAACACTATGCCCCATGGCTCCCATCCCAACAAAACACTATGCCCCATGGCCCCCTCACCCCCAACCAAACACTATGCCCCATGGCTCCCACCCCCAACCAAACACTATGCCCCAAGGCTCCCACCGCCAACCAAACACTATGTCCCATGTCCCTCACCCCCAACCAAACACTATGCCCCATGGCTCCCACCCCCAACCAAACACTATTCCCCATGGCTCCCTCACCCCCAACCAAACACTATGCCGCATGACCTTCACCCCAACCAAACACTATGCCCCATGGCTCCCACCCCCAACCAAACACTATGCCCCATGGCTCCCACCCCCAACCAAACACTATGCCCCATGACCCCCACCCCAACCAAACACTATGCCCCATGGCACCCACCCCTCAACGAAACACTATGCCCCATGGCCCCCATCCCTCAAGCAAACACTATGCCCCATGTCCATCACCCCCAACCAAACACTATGCCCCATGGCTCCCACCCACAACCAAACACTATGCCCCATGGCCCCCACCCCCATCCAAACACTATGCCCCATGGCACCCACCCCTCAACCAAACACTATCCCCCATGTCCCTCACCCCCAACCAAACACTATGCCCCATGGCTCCCACCCCCAACCAAACACTATGCCCCTTGGCTCCCACACCCAACCAAACACTATGCCCCATGGCTCCCACCCCTCAAGCAAACACTATGCCCCATGGCCCCCACCCCCAACCAAACACTATGCCCCATGTCCCTCACCCCCAACCAAACACTATGCCCCATGGATCCCACCCCTCCACCAAACACTAAGCCCCATGGACCCCACCCCTCAGGCAAACACTATGTCCCATGGCTCCCACTCCAAACCAAACACTATGCCCCATGGCTCCCACCCCCAACCAAACACTATGCTCCATGGCTCCCACCCCCAACCAAACACTATGAGCCATGGCCCCCTAACCCCCAAGCAAACACTATGCCCCATGTCTCCCACCCCCAACCAAACACTATGCCCCATGGCCCCCTCACCCACAACCAAACACTATGCCCCATGGCTCCCACCCCCAACCAAACCCTATGCCCCATGGCCCCCTCACCCCCAACCAAACACTATGCCCCATGGCCCCCTCACCCCCTACAAAACACTATGTCCATGGCTCCCTCAACCCCCAACCAAACACTATGCCCCATAGCCCTCACCCCCAACCAAACACTATGCCCCATGGCCCCCTCACCCCCAACCAAAGACTATGCCCCATGGCCCCCTCACCCCCAACCAAACACTATGCCCCATGGTCCCCTCACCCCCAACCAAACACTATGCCCCATGGCTCCCATCCCAACAAAACACTATGCCCCATGGCCCCCTCACCCCCAACCAAACACTATGCCCCATGGCTCCCACCCCCAACCAAACACTATGCCCCATGGCTCCCTCACCCCCAACCAAACACTATGCCCCATGGCTCCCACCGCCAACCAAACACTATGTCCCATGTCCCTCACCCCCAACCAAACACTATGCCCCATGGCTCCCATCCCCAACCAAACACTATTCCCCATGGCTCCCTCACCCCCAACCAAACACTATGCCGCATGACCTTCACCCCAACCAAACACTATGCCCCATGGCTCCCACCCCCAACCAAACACTATGCCCCATGGCTCCCACCCCCAACCAAACACTATGCCCCATGACCCCCACCCCAACCAAACACTATGCCCCATGGCACCCACCCCTCAACGAAACACTATGCCCCATGGCCCCCATCCCTCAAGCAAACACTATGCCCCATGTCCATCACCCCCAACCAAACACTATGCCCCATGGCTCCCACCCCCAACCAAACACTATGCCCCATGGCCCCCACCCCCAACCAAACACTATGCCCCATGGCTCCCACCCCCAACCAAACACTATGCCCCTTGGCTCCCACACCCAACCAAACACTATGCCCCATGGCTCCCACCCCTCAAGCAAACACTATGCCCCATGGCCCCCACCCCCAACCAAACACTATGCCCCATGTCCCTCACCCCCAACCAAACACTATGCCCCATGGATCCCACCCCTCCACCAAACACTAAGCCCCATGGACCCCACCTCTCAGGCAAACACTATGTCCCATGGCTCCCACTCCCAACCAAACACTATGCCCCATGGCTCCCACCCCCAACCAAACACTATGCTCCATGGCCCCCACCCCTCAATCAAACACTATCCCCCATGGCCCCCACTCACCAACCAAACACTATGCCCCCTGGACACCCCCAACCAAGCACTATGCCCCACGGCTCCCACTCCCAACCAAACACTATGCCCCATGGCTCCCACCCCACAAGCAAACACTATGCCCCATGGCCAGCCCCCCTCAACCAAACACTATGCCCCATGGATCCCACCCCTCCACCAAACACTAAGCCCCATGGCCCCCACCCCTCAAGCAAACACTATGCCCCATGGCTCCCACTCCCAACCAAACACTATGCCCCATGGCTCCCACCCCCAACCAAACACTATGCCACATGGCTCCCACTCCCAACCAAATACTATGCTCCATGGCCCCCACCCCTCAATCAAACACTATCCTCCATGGCCCCCACTCACCAACCAAACACTATGCCCCGTGGACACCCCCAACCAAGCACTATGCCCCACGGCTCCCACTCCCAACCAAACACTATGCCCCATGGCTCCCACCCCACAAGCAAACACTATGCCCCATGGCCAGCCCCCCTCAAGCAAACACTATGCCCCATGGCTCCCACCCCCAACCAAGCACTATGACCCCTGGCTCCCACCCCCAACCAAACACTATGCCACATGACTCCCACTCCCAACCAAACACTATGCCCCATGGCTCCCACCCCAACAAAACACTATGCCCAATGGCCCCCTCACCCTAACCAAACACTATGCCCCATGTCCCTCACCCCCAACAAAACACTATGCCCCATGGCTCCCACCCCCAACCAAACACTATGCCCTATGGCTCCCACCCCCAACCAAACACTATGCCCCATGGCTCCCTCACCACCAACCAAACACTATGCCCCATGGCTCCCACCCCCAACCAAACACTATGTCCCATGTCCCTCACCCCCAACCAAACACTATGCTCCATGGCTCCCACCCCCAACCAAACACTATGCCCCATGTCCTTCACCCCCAACCAAACACTATGCCCCATGGCTCCCACCCCAACCAAACACTATGCCCCATGGCTCCCACCCCCAACCAAACACTATGCCCCATGACCCCAACCCCAACCAAACACTATGCCCCATGGCACCCACCCCTCAACAAAACACTATCCCCCATGGCCCCCATCCCTCAAGCAAACACTTTGCCCCATGTCCCTCACTCCCAACCAAACACTATGCCCCATGGCTCCCACCCCCAACCAAACACTATGCCCCATGGCTCCCACCCCCAACCAAACACTAAGCCCCATGGCCCCCACCCCCAACCAAACACTATGCCCAATGGCACCCACCCCTCAACCAAACACTATCCCCCATTTCCCACACCCCCAACCAAAAACTATGCCCCATGGCTCCCACCCCCAACCAGACACTATGCCCCATGGCTCCCACACCCAACCAAACCCTAGGCCCCATGGCTCCCACCCCTCAAGCAAACACTATGCCCCATGGCCCCCACCCCCAACCAGACACTATGCCCCATGGCTCCCACCCCCACCCAAACACTATGCCCCATGTCCCTCACCCCCAACCAAACACTATGCCCCATGGCCCCCACCCCTCAAGCAAACACTATGCCCCATGGTTCCCACTCCCAACCAAACACTATGCCCCATGGCTCCCACCCTCAAGCAAACACTATGCCCCATGGCCCCCTCACCCCAACCAAACACTATGCCCCATGGCTCCCTCAACCCCCAACCAAACACTATGCCCCATGGCCCCCACCCCTCAACCAAACACTAAGGCCCATGGCCCCCTCACCCCCAACCAAACACTATGCCCCATGGCTCCCACCCCAGCCAAACACTATGCCCATGGACCCCTCACCCCCAAACAAACACTATGCCCCATGGCTCCCACCCCCAACCAAACACTATGCCCCATGGCTCCGACCCCCAACCAAACACTGTGCCCTATGGCCCCCTCACCCCCAACCAAACACTATGCCCCATGGCCCCCTCACCCTCAACCAAACACTATGCCCCATGGCTCCCACCCCCAACCAAACACTATGCCCCATGGCCCCCTCACCCCCAACCAAACACTATGCCCCATGGCTCCCACCCCCAACAAAACAATATGCCCCATGGCCCCCTCACCTCCAACCAAACACTATGCTCCATGGCCCCCTCACCCCCAACCAAACACTATGCCCCATGGCTCCCACCCCCAACCAAACACTATGCACCATGGCCCCCTCACCCACAACCAAACACTATGCCCCATGGCTCCCACCCCCAACCAAACCCTATGCCCCATTGCCCCCTCACCCCCAACCAAACACTATGCCCATGGCTCCCTCAACCCCCAACCAAACACTATGCCCCATAGCCCTCACCACCAACCAAACACTATGCCCCATGGCCCCCTCAACCCAACCAAACACTATGCCCCATGGCCCCCTCACCCCCAACCAAACACTATGCCCCATGGACCCCTCACCCCCAACCAAACACTATGCCCCATGGCTCCCACCACAACAAAACACTATGCCCCATGGCTCCCTCACCCCCAACCAAACACTATGCCCCATGTCCCTCACCCCCAACAAAACACTATGCCCCATGGCTCCCACCCACAATCAAACACTATGCCCCATGGCTCCCACCCCCATCCAAACACTATGCCCCATGGCTCCCTCACCCCCAACCAAACACTATGCCCCATGGCTCCCACCGCCAACCAAACACTATGTCCCATATCCCTCACCCCCAACCAAACACTATGCCCCATGGCTCCCACCCCCAACCAAACACTATTCCCCATGGCTCCCTCACCCCCAACCAAACACTATGCCCCATGTCCTTCACCCCAACCAAACACTATGCCCCATGGCTCTCACCCCCAACCAAACACTATGCCCCATGGCTCCCACCCCCAACCAAACACTATGCCCCATGATCCCCACCCAAACCAAACACTATGCCCCATGGCACCCATCCCTCAACGAAACACTATCCCCCATGGCCCCCATCCCTCAAGCAAACACTATGCCCTATGTCCCTCACCCCCAACCAAACACTATGCCCCATGGCTCCCACCCCCAACCAAACACTATGCCCCATGGCTCCCACCCCCAACCAAACACTATGCCCCATGGCCCCCACCCCCAACCAAACACTATGCCCCATGGCACCCACCCCTCAACCAAACACTATCCCCCATGTCCCTCACCCCCAACCAAACACTATGCCCCATGGCTCCCACCCCCAACCAAACACGATGCCCCATGGCTCCCACACCCAACCAAACACTATGCCCCATGGCTCCCACCCCTCAAGCAAACACTATGCCCCATTGCCCCCACCCCCAACCAAACACTATGCCCCATGTCCCTCATCCCCAACCAAACACTATGCCCCATGGATCCCACCCCTCCACCAAACACTAAGCCCCATGGCCCACACCCCTCAAGCAAACACTATGCCCCATGGCTCCCACTCCCAACCAAACACTATGCCCCATGGCTCCCACCCCCAACCAAACACTATGCCCAATGGATCCCACTCCCAACCAAACACTATGCTCCATGAACCCCACCCCTCAACCAAACGCTATCCCCCATGGCCCCCACTCACCAACCAAACACTATGCCCCCTGGACACCCCCAACCAAGCACTATGCCCCACGGCTCCCACTCCCAACCAAACACTATGCCCCATGGCTCCCACCCCACAAGCAAACACTATGCCCCATGGCCAGCCACCTCAAGCAAACACTATGCCCCATGGCTCCCACCCCCACCCAAACACTATGCCCCTGGCTCCCACCCCCAACCAAACACTATGCCCCATGACTCCCACTCCCAACCAAACACTATGCCCCATGGCTCCCACCCCAACAGAACACTATGCCCCATGGCCCCCTCACCCCAACCAAACACTATGCCCCTTGTCCCTCACCCCCAACAAAACACTATGCCCCATGGCTCCCACCCCCAACCAAACACTATGCCCCATGGATCCCTCACCCCCAACCAAACACTATGCCCCATGGCTCCCACCCCCAACCAAACACTATGTCCCATGTCCCTCACCCCCAACCAAACACTATGCCCCATGGCTCCCACCCCCAACCAAACACTATGCCCCATGGCTCCCTCACCCCAACCAAACACTATGCCCCATGTCCTTCACCCCCAACCAAACACTATGCCCCATGGCTCCCACCCCAACCAAACACTATGCCCCATGGCTCCCACCCCCAACCAAACACTATGCCCCATGACCCACACCCCAACCAAACACTATGCCCCATGGCACCCACCCCTCAACCAAACACTATCCCCCATGGCCCCCAACCCTCAAGCAAACACTTTGCCCCATGTCCCTCACTCCCAACCAAACATTATGCCCCATGGCTCCCACCCCCAACCAAACACTATGCCCCATGGCTCCCACCCCCAACCAAACACTATGCCCCATGGCCCCCACCTCCAACCAAACACTATGCCCCATGGCACCCACCCCTCAACCAAACACTATCCCCCATGTCCCACACCCCCAACCAAAAACTATGCCCCATGGCTCCCACCCCCAACCAAACACTATGCCCCATGGCTCCCACACCCAACCAAACACTAGGCCCCATGGCTCCCACCGCTCAAGCAAACACTATGCCCCATGGCTCCCACCCCCAACCAGACACTATGCCCCATGGCTCCCACCCCCAACCAAACACTATGCCCCATGTCCCTCACCCCCAACCAAACACTATGTCCCATGGCTCCCACCCCCAACCAAACACTATGCCCCATGGATCCCACCCCTCCGCCAAACACTAAGCCCCATGGCCCCCACCCCTCAAGCAAACACTATGCCCCATGGCTCCCACTCCCAACCAAACACTATGCCCCATGGCTCCCACCCCCAACCAAACACTATGCCCCATGGCTCCCACTCCCAACCAAACACTATGCTCCATGGCCCCCACCCCTCAACCAAACACTATCCCCCATGACCCCCACTCACCAACCAAACACTATGCCCCCTGGCCACCCCCAACCAAGCACTATGCCCCACGGCTCCCACTCCCAACCAAACACTATGCCCCATGGCTCCCACCCCACAAGCAAACACTATGCCCCATGGCCAGCCCCCTCAAGCAAACACTATGCCCCATGGCTCCCACGCCCAACCAAACACTATGCCCCCTTGCTCCCACCCCCAACCAAACACTATGCCCCAATACTCCCACTCCCAACCAAACACTATGCCCCATGGCCCCCATCCCTCAAGAAAACACTATGCCCCATGTCCTTCACCTCCAACCAAACACTATGCCCCATGGCTCCCACCCCCAACTAAACACTATGCCCCATGTCCCTCTACCCTCAAGCAAACACTATGCCCCATGGCTTCACACCCAACCTAACACTATGCCCCATGGCTCCCACCCCTCAAGCAAACACTATGCCCCATGGCCCCCACCCCTCAAGCAAACACTATGCCCCATGGCTCCCACCCCCAACCAAACACAAGGCCCCATGGCTCCCACCCCTCAACCAAACACTATGCCCCATGGCTCCCTCACGCCAAACCAAACACTATGCCCCATGGCACCCTCACCCCAACCAAACACTATGCCCCATGGCCCTCACTCACCAACCAAACAATATGCCCCATGGCTCCCACCCCCAACCAAACACTATGCCCCATGGCTCCCTCACCCCCAACCAAACACTATGCCCCATGGCTCCCACCCCCAACCAAACACTATGCCCCATGTCCCCCACCCCAACCAAACACAATGCCTCATGGCTCCCACGCCTCAACCAACACTATGCCCCTTGGCTCCCTCACCCCCAACCAAACACTATGCCCCATGGCACCCTCACCCCAACCAAACACTATGCCCCATGCCCCCCACTCACCAACCAAACATTATCCCCCATGACTCCCACCCCCAACCAAACACTATGCCCCATGGTTCCCACCCCTAACCAAACACTATGCCCCATGACTCCCACTCCCAACCAAACACTATGCCCCATGGTCCCCATCCCTCAAGAAAACACTATTCCCCATGTCCCTCACCTCCAACCAAACACTATGCCCCATGGCTCCCACCCCCAACTAAACACTATGCCCCATGTCCCTCTGCCCTCAAGCAAACACTATGCCCCATGACTCCCACACTCAACCAAACACTATGCCCCATGTCTCCCACCCCTCAAGCAAACACTATGCCCCATGGCTCCCACCCCCAACCAAACACTTTGCCCCATGGCCCCCTCACCCACAACCAAACACTATGCCCCATGACTCCCACCCCCAACCAAACCCTATGCCCCATGGCCCCCTCACCCCCAACCAAACACTATGCCCCATGGCCCCCTCACCCCCAACAAAACACTATGTCCATGGCTCCCTCACCCCCAACCAAACTCTATTCCCCATGTCCCCCACCCCCAACCAAACACAATGCCCCATGGCTCCCACCCCTCAACCAAACAATATGCCCCATGGCTCCCTCACCTCCAACCAAACACTATGCCCCATGCACCCTCACCCCAACCAAACACTATGCCCCATGCCCCCCACTTACCAACCAAACATGGCTCCCACCCCCAACCAAACACTATGCCCCATGACTCCCTCACCCCCAACCAAACACTATGCCCCATGGCTCCCACCCCCAACTAAACACTATGCCCCATGGCTCCCACCCCCAACCAAACACTATGCCCCATGGCTCCCGCCCCCAACCAAACACTATGCTCCATGTCTCCCACCCCCAACCAAACACTATGCCCCATGGCTCCCACCCCCAACCAAATACTATGCCCCATGTCCCTCAACTCCAACCAAACACTATGCCCCATGGCTCCCACCCCCAACTAAACACTATGCCCCATGTCCCTCTGCCCTCAAGCAAACACTATGCCTCATGGCTCCCACACCCAACCAAACACTATGCCCCATGGCTCCCACCCCTCAAGCAAACACTATGACCCATGGCTCCCACCCCCAACCAAACACAAGGCCCCATGGCTCCCACCCCTCAACCAAACACTATGCCCCATTGCTCCCTCACGCCAAACCAAACACTATGCCCCATGTCACCCTCACCCCAACCAAACACTATGCCCCATGGCCCTCACTCACCAACCAAACATTATGCCCCATGGCTCCCACCCCCAACCAAACACTGTGCCCCATGGCTCCCTCACCCCCAACCAAACACTATGCCCCATGGCTCCCACCCCCAACCAAACACTATGCCCCATGTCCCCCACCCCCAACCAAACACAATGCCCCATGGCTCCCACCCCTCAACCAACACTATGCCCCTTGGCTCCCTCACCCCCAACCAAACACTATGCCCCATGGCACCCTCACCCCAACCTAACACTATGCCCCATGCCCCCCACTCACCACCAAACATTATCCCCCATGACTCCCACCCCCAACCAAACACTATGCCCCATGGTTCCCACCCCCAACCAAACACTATGCCCCATGACTCCCACTCTCAACCAAACACTATGCCCCTTGGTCCCCATCCCTCAAGAAAACACTATGCCCCATGGCTCCCACTCCCAACCAAACACTATGCCCTAGGGCCCCCACACCCAACCAAACACTATGCCCCATGTCTCTCACCCCCAACCAAACACTATGCCCCATGTCCCTCACCCCCAACCAAACACTATGTACCTTACATGCCGCCTATAGAGTGCCGAAAACTAAATGTGGGAAGGGCGGGGGTAGGGCGGGGGTAGGGCGGGGGTAGGGCGGGTCCCAACCCAGCACACAAACTCTCAAGCTTGCACCCATACAGACCCAAAGCCCCCACCCCCAAACTCAGCATGCAAACTCTCAAGCATGCACCCATACAGACGCATACAAACCCACCCCCAACTCAGCACACAAACTCTCAAGCACGCACCCATACAGACCCAAAGCCCCCACCCCAAATCAGCATACACACTCTCAAGCATGCACACATACAGACCTGAACCCCCCACCTCCCAAATCAGCACACAAATGCTCAAGCATGCACCCATACTGACCCGTACCCCCCACCCCCAACTCAGCACACACATTCTCAAGCATGCACCCATACAGACCCGTACCCCCCACCCCGCAACTCAGCACACAAACTCTCAAGCATGCACCCATACAGACCCAAAGCCCCCACCCCCCAACTCAGCATACACACTCTCAAGCATGCACCCATACAGACCTCAAGCCCCCCCCAACCTCCAAACTCAGCAAACAAACGTTCAAGCATGAACCCATACAGACCCAAAGCCCCCACCCCCCAACTCAGCATACAAATTCTCAAGCATGCACCCATACATACCCGAACGCCCAACCCCTGCATCTCAACATACACCACACTTACACTCAATTACAAACATTCAGGCAGACCAGACAGACCCACATCTCAACATACACTGCATTTGCACTCAAAAACAAACATTCAAGCATACCTGAAACCCCCCCACCCCTGCATCTCAACATACACCGCACTCACACTTAAAAACAAACATTCATGCAGACCCAACACCCCCCCACCCCCGCATCTCAACATACAGCACACTCACACTTAAAAACAAACATTCATGCAGACCCGACTCCCGCCCTACACTGCACCTCAACATACACCACACTCACACTTAAAAACTAACATTCATGCAGACCCGACACCCCCCCACCCATGCATCTCAACATACACCACACTCACATTTAAAAACAAATATTCATGCAGACCCGACACCCACCCACCCCCGCCTCTCAACAAACACCACACTCACTTAAAAACAAACATTCATGCAGACCCGACACCCACCCACCCCTGCATCTCAACATACACCACACTCACACTTAAAAACAAACATTCATGCAGACCCGACACCCGCCCTCCACTGCACCTCAACATACACCACACTCACACTTAAAAACTAACATTCATGCAGACCCGACACCCCCCCACCCGTGCATCTCAACATACACCACACTCACACTTAAAAACAAACATCCATGCAGACCCAACACCCCCACCCCGCATCTCAACATACACCACACCCACACTTAAAAACAACATTCATGCAGACCCAACCCCCCCCCCCTGCATCTCAACATACACTGCACAAACATACAGGCATAACAGACCCGACACACAAACACAAACAAACAGACCACTTACCGGACGTGCTGGAAGGCAGGCTAGCTGGAACGCTGGCACGGTCTCTGGCACTACGGCTGCCGTGTGCATGACAAGGCTGAAATGCCTTTTGGCATCAAGCTTTACTGGCCATGCCAGCCGTAGTGCTGGCCCTCCATTGGTGCAGCACACACGCACTATGTGGCTCGTAGGAGCTACATGGTCCTTGTGCCCCGAGCCAATGAGGGCCAGTGTTTTGTCCTGCCCGGAAGAGTTTCAAAGACTTTCCTAATGGAGGGCGGCCGATGCTGCTTGCGGGCCGCACTCCATTAGGAAAGTGTTTGTACCTCGTGGGCTTGAAAAAACAGCATGGCAGGCCGCAACTGGCACGCGGGCCGTATGTTGTGCACTCGCGCTCTGTATTATCCCGTCTTGCCCTCGGGCTACACATGCGGAAATCCTTCTTCATTCAACCAGATCATTGCTTGAGAATCATCGGCACCTATTAGGAATTGTGTAGCAGATTTGTCCACACTGGCCTCATGTAGGCAATAAAGAGGCACAGTGAGAGATGTCAGCCTTGTGTATTTGTATTTGCATTTTATTTAATCTATAACGCTCGCCAAAGCGCTGGTCAGAAGCATTGCATGCGGTATAAACATTCATGCAATTGATGTAAAGGAGCTGCAGAGGAGCGCGGTTAAGCTAAAGTTCAGAGCTAAGCAAACAGAGTTTAAGGCGGGACCGAAAGACATGAAGACCAGCAGAACATCTCATATCAGGTGGAGTGGATTCCAGAGCTTAGGAGCCAGCGGGTAAAAGGACCGGAAACGAGATTCGGCAAAGGGAGGCTTTTGGACAGACAATAGGAATTGGGATTCAGAGCGAAGAGACCAGGGGGCAAAGGGGTACATACAATGAGAGCAGAGCAGAGTGATGGGGAGGGGAGGGGCGAGACCGTGAGTGCTTTTGTAAACAATAGTAAGGAAGTGAAAGCGTATGCGATTACCGAAGGAAATCCATGGAAGAGGGTGGAGGGAAGAGGAGACAGGGGTAAGAGTAGAAAGAGTGGGCGCGTGGCCAAGCTGAAGATAGGACACAGTGAAGCAACACGGGACGAGGGAAGATCGGGCAGCAGGGATGAGCAATACTCCAGTCAGGAGGACATGAGGGTAGAGACTAGATGGTCCCCAGTATCAAAAGATCAAGAAGGGCCTGAAATCTGCAGGTGCAAGCAATAGCGGAAACATGAGGAACAAATCACAGACTGGAGTCACAGATCCGGCCCAGATTACATGAGCGCGAGGAGAGAGGGAAGAAGAGAATTACGGTTTTTGAAGAATTTAGATGAAGAAAGTGATTGTGCACCCAAGATTGGAGCCAGGAGGAAGGACATGAATGAAGGGATTTGAAAAAGCAAGGAGAAGGAAAGAACGATTTGAGAGTCAGCAGAACAAGAATGTGGTGTTGTGCATTGAGCGTCTCAGCATGGATCAATGCTACCCCCTCTCTAGGACTCGTATTGTTGTTATTGCACCTGATTGGGAATCCAGGTGTGTGTATGAGACGCTGTTTTCAGCCATTAGAGCTTGGCTATTTGTATCCAGGATTCTGTTAGCTTTACCGTGTCAATTGCAGTCTCTCAGGATGTTTCTGGTCTGGTGTGAAATCTGTACTCCTTCTCATTGGGTACCCTAGAGGAGAATGGTATGGGGTCATACATGGGTTGCCTGGTTCCAGGTTAGGGCTGCCTTTTGAGGGGATGATCATTGGTTGATGAGGGCCCTTCTCTAAGACTGCGTGGAAGGAGCTGGGTGCCATGTGCCTGTCAATGATGGGTGGATCCTGGACGTCAAGCATCCGTTAACAGACTCTCTGGCACGTCCCACCTTGGAAGCTTGCTGCAGAGTTTATCTGGGCATGCTGTGTGCTGGCTGGGTAGCAGTTCTGGAGCTGTTGGAGGGTCCTCTGTATTCAGTATCTCCCTCTGTTCCCTGGCAGATGTTTGGAAATGCTGGCCTTCCTTTACTGGCAGACGCTGCAAGGCATACTCTACCTTCAGCCACAATGCAAATGAGTTCTTGTCACTCCTTGCAAAGTCTTCAGATGATCTGCCAAAAGAGGGTTTGACTGTCTTTTAAAGCCAAATGGGCCCAGTGATTGGTGTAGGCTGAGCCTACCTTAATGAACAAATCCTGGCTCCCCACCAACAATCTCCTGTATGCATGAGGTCATAACCAGAGTGCTTTGCAACAGAAAATGTAAAGGGGTGAACACATGTACTACTAAGTCATACCAATCTTCCTGTCTGTTGTGGAACAAAGGGTCTCTCTGGTTAATGGAGCTCTCTGTGGTTCCTGATTAAAGCACTGGTCTCACTTGAAGCTGTGGCGAGGCCAGACTTTTGATTTCTACAAAACCACATACTTGAATCTTCTAAATCCCCCCCCCCCCCTTGCGGGGATGACTATTCTAAATACATAGTCCCAGACATGACATGTCACTGCCCTTGATACTGAGAGACAGGAGCTGGCTTCAAGTGGACACAGTGCATATGAGAGGTTGTTGGGGATTTCCTGTGTCCTTTTTTTAGCCTCTGCAGCCAGGCCCCATGTGGGACTGTTTGAAGTATACTCTGATTATTATGGGAAGCTACCACAGCAGCTAATAAAGGAAAGGGTGGATCCATGGAGCCTTTGTTAGTTTATTAGGCTGGTCGTGGCAGGAGGAAGGTTTTGCCCTCCCCCTTCTGAGATGCCTTGATGTAATCTTGGCTGTCATATTCCAACTACATATGACAGGGTTCACTGCACCCGTAGGCTGTGTCCACCCAGAGTACACAGGTTTTTGTGTATGTCGTCCGGTGAACATAGGAAAATGTGCCCAGATTATCCCCACACATTTTCCGGAGGTTGATCTATTATCATTCAATTTCTTTTAACATTTCAAAAAAGTCCAGGGGAGTGTACACCAACTGTGCTGATGGTCAAATTCCTCACAACATTTATGTAAACATTAAGGACCCGATTCATGGAATTTTTTGCATGGTTCAAAGTGACTTTGTTCTGCTGAAAAGTGACTTTGCACTGCCGACAGAAACACTGATTCATGGAACAGTGCAAAGTGTATTCTTGCAGTGCAAGATCAGTGCAAAGTCACTTTGAACCGTGAGAAAATCCCATGAATGGGACCCTAAAGGTATCTTCAGACCAGGGGTCCTGCTCCATTGGAGATCTTATAGGCTTTAAGCAACCTATGGGTGCTAAACTGACAGTGGTTTATGCATGGCTAGCAGTTACATGTTATTGTAATCAATCGTTTGGCATAAACTAGAGCAATCATTTAAGTGAAATAGTGACTCAATAGATGTAAACATCAAGAGTTGCCTGTATCGCCAGCGGGCTGCCATATACATTCAGGACCTTGCTAGTAGTTGGCATTGCCGGCAGTTGCAACATTGAGAATTTGGCCAGTGCTGCAAGTTTGGAGAGTGATGGGCAACACTTGAGGAGGGCCACAAAATAAGTCCTATTGGGTTGGTTCATGCAGGCCCAACAGGCAAACATGTAAGCACTTAGCCAATAGCACTTTAGCTGGATGTCCAACTTTGAAGGTCCACAGCTTCCCGGAATAGTGCATGTGAGACAATGTCACATGATTTAGGAAAGCACATCAGTTTTCCTGCTTGGGGGCGGGGGGCACAGGGCTTCCTGGGATTGGGATTGAGCAAGTCTTTTCGTGAGTTTTTCGATGGACAGCCTGACTGCTGATCTCATTCCAGGCAGCCTTGATCTGCAGAAACTTTCTGAGTGTGGAGCCCTTTACCCTTTTCCAAGCAAGCTCTACTGTACTAGTCACACACACCAGAATAGGGCAATCAGATCGCCAACTTGGGCTGCTGATGCCCCATTGGGGATAGCTGGAGCATGACAGTCTGTTTAGGCCCCGACAGACTGGAAGCCTGGCTCTACCCTAGCCTCTAGCTCCAGGAGGTCTCAATGCACAGGAAGAGGCGGCCGGTACGGGGTGATGGTGGGTGAGACATGGGCGGGTCTTGTGCTTTTCCTTTGCAAATCTGTCCAAGCAAGTTGCCTTTTCGAGTGAGGGCAGAGGCTGCTGAGAACTCATTTTAGAGGGTGCAAGGAAGTCAGTCGTTGCTGGACCTGGAATCCTGGTCTCCTGATCCGTGCTCCCAGCAGCTTCGATTTGTGGACATGAGTAGATTTGCCTCAAAGATGGGTAGCCTGGGCCCTGCTCTAGCTCCTAGAAGCATTGAAGGCCAGAACGTTAAAGAATGGTAGTGTGGACGTCAAGAGGTGGGGGCATGATTCTCTTGTACGTTTCTTGGCCATAGTCACCTCTACCAGTGAGCTTGCCCGCTCACATGCCGCTGGAGGGACTGTGGGGATCTCTTCGAGTAACATACCATCTTCTTCAGGACTAGAAGCTTGACCTTGTTCTTCGTCTCTCAATATATGAGTCATAGGAGGTCATTACGACCTTGGCGGTAAGGGGTTAATGGCGCCGGTAAAGGTACCGAAGCCGTCGACCCCTTACCGCCCCATTGTGAGTCTGCTCGCTGGAACCCGCTAAGGAAGCCTGGTAAAACCAGGCGTCCTTAGCGGGTCTCGCGAGCAGACCAGGAAGCTAACAACAGGCCCGTCATTAACGGGCCCGTTGTTAGTATCCTCCCCATTCCCATTCAGCCCTATGGGGGCTCGAATGGGAATGGGGATGTACCGGGTCCTGGTTCCTTGAATGAGGAATTACCAGGCCCTCCAAGGTTGGAATGGACCGGTAATTCCTCAATCGAGGAACCCGGACCCGGTACCCGGTATGGGGGTAGCCATGCCGCAAATAGCGGCATGGTTACCTCCATACTCAAAATGACCCCCATAGTCCTAAAAAACTGTATACTGTGTAAGTGACCAATACTGTTATATAATGGACTGCTACTGTTGTATATGTGAGTAGCACTGTTACTGAGGGGCTGTTTTACCTTCTTAGAGAGAGGAGAAGAATTGGCACATCCCCTCTGGAGGAGACTTCATGGAGGTGAGGTGGAAAGTGCTGTGTTGCGACTTGCTCCAGAACACGCTGGTTTGTCTCCAGAGAAGCCCATGCAAACTTCAGCTGGCCAGGATGGCTGGAACTACCTCCCTGTCTTTGAACCTCTTTAGCTACTGCAGATGGATTCGATAGTAAGAAAGGAGAGAAAGTGGGCCTCATAACAAGTGTGGTGGAACGGAAACAAGGAAGCGGGTAACCTCACTGGCACCCTTGTTTCCAGACCATCACTGTAAGAGTCTGCCTGCCGGGGCCGCTGCGTTTGACAGGTCTGACCTTCCTGGGCGCATCGGCCCCGGCAGGCAGAGTCGTCACAGAAGCACAGATCTTGTTAGCAATGGTGCCGGTGCTTCTGTCTCCCCACTCCCATGGAGTCCTATCGGAAAGGGGAGTTACAAAATCTAGCTCCTGACTTCCCGTGCTGCCGGGACTTGTACTGTCCCGGTGGCACCAGGAAGTCAGGCACCAGATTCGTTGTTACAGGGTTGGCGGCAATCGTAATGAGGCCCTGTGACTCATGAAAGCAGGAGCCCCCATGCAATGAAAGGAGTAAGGCCAGAGACGATAATTGATGATAGCAGGTAGGAAAACATCGAAGCTCGAGATGGTGGCTGCGGTTCCCCGTCATGCAAGGCTGCGAGATAATGAACAGCGCCACCAAGGTTTGGACGGTACAGGCTGGACTGCGTAGAGCACATGCTAAGCAAACTCTGCCTTCTGCACACAGTTTTGGATAGCTGAGGAAAGGGGATTTCTTCCTCAGGTCATCTTCTAGGTCCAAATGAGGCACATACATATTTTGGATTTTGACCCCAAAAGAACACCTTAATTATTATTATTCTTTATTTACTGTGTTTCGCTCATTTAAAAACTTTTCGCAATGTATAATTGATACACATATGACATTTTAAAGTTCATTACAATTTTGAAGACAACTTAATCTAACCACAAAACTCAGTCGAAAGAGAGAAAGAAAATAGCAAATCATGTGCAGTGAGGACCAAACAATGCTTCTCTTGAATGATTTAACTTGAAGAGCCCTGTTAGTTGCTTTGCTTGTTTTGTCGCCTTCTTACATGATTACAATGAGAAGGCTTTGTTTCAACTTCACCTGCATCTAAATAACACTGTTTTAAATGCTTTTCTATAAATTTCCTTAGGCTATAAAGTGTGATTTACGTACAACAAGAATCAGTATTTAAACATTAGTTCCAAAATTCAAGCGATTTAATCAAATCATAATGATGAACAAACTTTCTTAAAACAAACATATACAGACTAATCATTTTGCCACATTCTGTGAACACGTGTCCCTCTGTTTCTGGCTTATCAACCTGCTTGCATATTCGACAAAAGCAGTCCTCAACACTGATTTGCAGCTGTGCTCCTTTCATTGCTCTTAACAGTAGCTGATTAGTTCTTAATTGCAACATCAGTCTTCGAACTGTAGGATTAGGAGACTGGAGCAGATAACGCTGAGTTATTTATTTTTGATTTCTACGGTGGAGACATGTGGATAGAGAGGTGTAAATAGTTGTTACACTAATCCCACTTCTCTACCCTTCTTTTGCAGGCTCCTTTCAACACTTTGTAACTTGCACCCGGGGTATAATCGGGTGTCCATTTCATCTCCTTGTACATTTCAAAGTTTAGCTGTTCATAGTTTTTTCCTCTTCCAACTTCCTCAATGTTACATTGTGCTCCTCTCTGTGCCAGTAATGGGACCTTCGGAGAGACTGTGGATTTAATATACAACTCGCCTGGTTTTAGCAACGCCATTCCTCTCAATGAGATAAGCCAAACCCTAAACGCAGGTACTCCATCGGGGTGCACGATGGAAATCCAAAAATTGTTTGCCACGCCCTCTAGTTCATTCAGCCATGTGTAATCCTTCAGGGTAGGGGCTTCTAAGCCATAAGTATTGAAGGGCAAAAGGACTGTTCATATTATATCAATATCTTGTGTATATGCGCGTTACAAATGCCATACCATATCATATCCCCTCCATGGCGTAACCCGCATATTGTTTGGTAAACTTATGCACCAAGTACGTAAACCGACGTGCTTTCACATTTTTATTTCTATCATTCTGTTATAGTCAAAAGTCTTGCTAATTTGAAGGCCCAGGTGTGGATAATTCTCTGTTTAATCCAAGGTTCCCATTACGTGCTGATGTTGACCTTGTGTACCTATCAACCTGTTACCAGCATAACACAGTTTTGACTAAATGTATAGTCAGATCGTTTTCCACAGCATATTCACTTCGCTCTTGTTTCATTTTCTTCATTCCCATAACGGTCAGATCCAAAAGAACCAAGTCACTTGCATATAACTTTGCAGCTACTGAAGTTTTGCCTATTTTAGGGGGACAGTTTACAGTTTTACCCAAGCGCTGTGGTAGATCGGCTCTAAAGAACACCTTAATTATGATACCTCCTTCTCACCAATCGGCTTTATGGCATAAAGTGTTTGGAACATGTATTATCTTAAACTGTGGACGTATTTTTTTAATTTTTTATTTAATGATGAGGAACCTCGTGCAATTGAAATACAGCAGGAAAACAACACCCAAAGATCGATTATGTATTATGCTATTTATCTACTGAAAACCTTATCGGCTAGAATCCCTGGGCCTGACACTACATGAAACAGATCTCACTCATTCCACACTTTTATCCACTCTAGTGCTCAGAACACTCCCACCGTTATGCTCCCCTCAGGAAAACCCTGAACGGTGTGACATGCACACTTTCCAAACTACCCAGATCCTCTTCCAGGTCCATCTTATGCCACCAGTGTTGGTGTGAAGAATTTGACCATCCGCACAGCGGGTGTGCACTCACCTGGGCTTTTTTGAAATTTTAAATGAAATTGAATGATGGGAGATCAACCTCTGGAAAATGTGTGGGGCTAATCTGCCCACGTTTTCCGATGCTCAACGCACGACATGCGCATTGACCAATGTACTCCGGGTTGACACATCACACAATCGCAATCCCCCTGTCATATATACTTGTTATCTGACAGGTGGAGTACACAATGAATCTCCAGAAGTGGGAGGGCCAAACCTTCCATTGTGTTGAGCCCTGCAGGTGGTGGCAGCATTCACATACTAATCAGAGTTTAATTCAAACATGTACACATGGGGCCTGGCTGCAGAGGGTAACAAAGGAGACAGGAAACCAAAGCAACCTTGCATATGCCCTGTGTCAACCTGAAGCCAGCTCCCGCCCTCAATATCGATTGACAATGAAATGCCATGTCTGGGATGCGTTTTTACAGTAGTCATCCCCGCAGGGGTACCCCATTCAGAAGGTACAAGTATGTAGTTTGACGGAGCCAGAAAGTCTGGTCTTGCTGTAGCTTCAAGGGAGACCCGCCGGTTTAATCGGGGACCACAGAGTGCTCCATTAACCACAGTGACCCTTTGATATACTATAGAGAGGCAGAAGGGTGGGGCTTACTATTACATGTTTTCACCCCTTTACCTTTTCTGTTGCAAAGCACTCTGGTTATGACCTCACGCATACAGGCAATTGTTGGTTGGGACCAAGGATTGGTTCACTAAGGTAGGCTTAGACTACACCAATCCATGTGGTACATTTAGTTTTAAAAGAAGTGGAACCTCTCTTTTGGGAGATCATCTGATGGCTTCACCAGAAGTAGAAGGAAGAACTCATCATTCGACCCTGGCTGAAGGTACAGTCTGTCTTACATCTTCCGCCAGTGAAGGAAGGCCAGGACTTCCAAGAGGGAAGCAAGATCCATCCCCTAAACATCTCCCAGGGAACAAAGGGAAATACTGAATGCAGAGGACCCTCCAGCAGCTCCAGAACCAGTACTCAGCCAGCCCACAGAGTGCCCTACTAGGATCTGCAGCAAGCTTCCTAGCTGGGCTGGAAAGTGCCAGAGAGTCTCTGAACCAAACCAAGGACCAGGCAGCTGCCTGCAACACTCTCCTCAGCTTTGGGCCATGCCCCTTAAAGGACGACAGAAGCCCAGTGAAGAAGCTAGAAATGATCGATGAGCATCTACCGACATCCGATTTATAGGACATTTTTTAGCCAGTCGAGTCCCGCGGTCTGCAACCGACTGCAAAGCTGACCGTTGTCATGCTGCAGCCACTTAAACACTTCTGAGGCATCATGACCAGTGCTTCAGAACCGCTGACCAGCACTGAGACGATTCCTCACACTGAGCTGCTGTGAAGGGCATCCTGCAGCCGTCTGACCAGCATCGCTCCCCGATCTGCCGACCGCCGGATACTGTGTAAGCCACTGGTGCTGTGGGGCTGATTCGGCTCAGTGGGTGTCTCCCTACGAAAAATGCTCTCACTTTAAATTCCTGTCACCCCTTAAGAAATCCATGCACCCCACACACCCCACGCCCCCACCCTGCTGGCAGCTGCTCACATTATTTTCCCTCTTGAGCACTCCAATGTTCGAGTCTTCACAAACTACCGCCCCCACCCCTCCTCACTGGGCCTCCTCCTGCTTTTCCTCCTTCCCCCTACTTGACCCACTTTACTGGACTGCTCTTCCCAGCCACTAACCATCTCTTCAGTGGAAGTCCTCAAAACACGTCCCAAACTCCAACTGAACACCCAAATCTTTCCACTCTCCAATCCCAACTAACCGCCGGACCACCTCTGCAGCATTCTGCCCTCAGGAACACTCTGTGCAGTTTGTGAGTGTGAAGGTACAGCAGTCAGACCATGTTCCTGTCCCTGATATATGCACCCACTCATGCCCGGTCACTCAATGCAAGAATGCTCTTAGGTAAAGGCACCTACGGCCGGGTTGCCTCTGATCTCTGGTACGGCCTGCTTGCTAAGTAATTTCTATTTACAAATAAATACGAATGCAAATACATGCACCCCTCCTCCCCCAAACCATCCCACGGTAAATAGAAATAGCCACAACCCCCCCAACCCTTGGAAAGTACTCACAACCCCCAATCCTACCCACAAGAAAAACAAAGAGCCCCGAACCTTCTTGGCAACCATTACCCTCACAATCCGCCTCATGGCAAAATCTACAATACGGCGATTCTATCTGACTTCTAAGGTGCCACCAACCGGGGGTCACCAAGGGCAGCAGAGTGTCCCTAGAACAAGCAATCTGGAAAGGAAGGGGGGGGGGGGTGCCACCATGACACTTTCCAAGAGACGCCCCACATCCAGGCACTGGCCTCGAGGAAGTCGAGCGACAGATGTATGGGCGCTTTATAAATGCCATATCATATCATATCATCAAATCCCACTGCCTGCTTCTAGGCACGTTGAGTTTCAGCCGTTCTGGAAACCAAGAGTCAGATCTGCGCAGCTGCCTGACACATCCTTCCATTAGTCCTCGACAGGGTATCCACGTGCATGCACCACGGCACGGGGTCCCTGACTGCCAAAGGCCTCGCCAGGCGCCGAGAAAGGATTGCTGGGTGGGGTCTCGGCAGCAGACGCCGCATCACGAGCCTTGAGAAAAGTGCAGGACGTCTAGAAGAAAATATCCCCCTGGCGTGGAGGGAACACGATGTGCACACACACACACACACAAGTCCACACACACACCATATCAAGTGCAAACACTGTGACAAGACTTCCCACTGCTGTCACACGCATCCAGGAGACCTGTCTGTGCAAAGCAATACATCACAACTCAGAGGTTGGCAGTGGGTAAACCTGGCACCGCTCCCATAGTTCCATTGAGGGGCAGGCGCGTTGCTACACGCTCAATAAATGACGGTGTGTGTGTGCAAAGTGCGCTGATATATATAGCAATGACAAATCCAAAAATGGGTGGCTGGGAGTGTAGAACACAATTCTGATATCAGCACCTCTAACACGAAATCATCAAAAGTAGCAGCTCACAGCGGTGTGCAGCGCAATCAGCATAGTGTGGCTTAGAAGCGGGAATCCAACACCAAAGGGTTGAGACCTGGAGCTGAAAGTCAACGAAGCAACACACTTCCGGTACAGTTGCTACAAACATGTGCCCCGCTTGGACCTAATGAATGCATGGACTGGAACATATTCATGGCAGGAAATGTGCATACATGGACTATTGGACGCACACTGCACCCTGAGCATGATGGGAACACATGGACGACGACAGACATAGAGAGCACAACATGTATAGCGCTTAGAATCAGAGCGTTTCTGATGCAGAAGAGAGGGGAGGGCCAGAAAGGAGGGGAGAAGAACCGTGCTTATGTTTCTACCATACACAGTGTGTGCCAGAGAGTTGCCCAGCACACAGTTATTACACATATAGCGCCTGGTTAGATGAACTCCCTCAAGGCGAGACCGCATCCCTGGCTGCCGGGAACCGCACGGAACAGGCATCAAGGAAACACACGGCCATAATGACTTGCCTGGCGCAAAGGACAACATGCATGTGTATTTTGGAGACCGACACAGGACATTCTGTGTAGTCTGGTTTTTGAATCCGTGCTTCTACTAATGACTAAAAGGAACCGTTTCCATCATTAGCAGATGGGGAACAGTCCCGGAAATCTCTCTCATCTGCAATGAATGCCTCGCGTCTTAACTTTTATCATATTTAAAAGACTTCATTTCAGAAACAACATGAATGAACTAAAAGATGAGATTTTCTTGGGAGCTAGAAGAGAAATGTATTTATTTATTTATTTATTTGGATTTGTAGAGCGCACATCTGCCCGGGGGCATCGTGGCGCTAAGAAGTCTTACTTAAATGCTCACTCATGACAAATGAGTGCGGAGGCAGGTTTTGAGTTCACTAATTGGATCACTAATTACCTACCTTGAGTGTCCAGAGGGATTTTTGCCCAGGAACATCAAATTGTTCAAAGATATACACGAGTTCGACGTGGCCTGAATTCATGCTGGATTAGGGGAGTCGCTCCTTGACAGTCTCCGCTGGCTTTGCTCCTAGACTGATATCTGCGGATGACCCGAAGAATTGAAGAATTGAGGTCCTGCGGTAGGGGGGCAGAGAGGGGGCGAGGGTGAGTGGCTCCGTCCCAACCAAATAGTCACATCCGCCAGCAGAGACCCCGCGCCATTTCCCCACAAGCATGTCTGCACTCAACTTTGCCCCGAACCACATAAGCAGCACTGAGTGGTGCAAACTGAGCTAGCACTTCTACATTGTGTGTTTGTGTTATTTTGATGCAATGGTCTTACATTGCACTGGGTGACGTTTTACCAGTCGTATGCATTTCTTTCTTATTTGTAATTATAATGTGAGTGAGGAGTGCTCACATTAACACACACACACATCTTCAAGTGCGCATGTGGACCACTCAGTGCAGTTTAGCACAGCACTCTTCATTTGGAACCCCCAGCCCAGTGCAGTTTATGGAACTGCTGTCCTCAGCAGCAGCTGCAGAAAGGGCCCTCAGCGCCGACCCTCTGAACGGAGGCCGCCGTCTACCGCCCCTCAAAGGCCCTCAAGGAGCGGCGTTGTGATTTCTGATCGCCAGTTCATTCATTGCCAACAGAAGCCCACCTGTGTCCCCTGGCAGGGAGGGGAGCCGCACCAATCATGCGTGCGTCAGTTACACCTCGTCTGTTTCATTTGAGGGTTTCAAGTCAGACCCCAGGTCTGCAGGCGGGGGAGGCAGAGGGGAACACAACAACCGGGCCAAAGTAAAATGATCAGACAGGACAATCAGACGGGATAAAGCAAAGCGTGCACGAAAACACACGTTTAAGAGGGTCAGGCCAACACTGACACAATGCCTTCTCGGGAGCAGGGAGAGAACCCCCAGAGTCTTGTAATGAGCCTGGGCGCCTTCTGGGGACAGTAATGGCCTTGTCAACAGGCAGAGGAGATGTGGGCCTCGGCCTGCTGGCACATATCTACTTGCAAACATTCTGTGAGCAAACCGAGGCCGGCCTTCAATCTGCATAAACATGAATGCGCATTATGAGGATATAACAGGGAATTACATCACGTGGCCTTTGAATTGATAACATGACCCGTTTCCCCTTTAGTGCTGTGACCCCCGAAAGAAGTGGTCCCGCGGTCACACGTTCACCGGCAGAGCAATTCTCTCTGTCCCTGAGCAATCGCCTACGTTGTATGGCCAGGACAATAGTTGAACAAGCCACCTCTGCCTGAACTGAGAAGTTATATATATTCTAAATACTGTTTTCATGATATGTAGTTTTTTTCAAATGTCTGTTCAAACTACATTCTGCCAAAGGACCATTCACCCGCACAGTGCTGTAGAGGAGCAGGTGGACCCGTCACCCCTAGCTCCCGCCCCCTCACCTCTGTCCTACTGGAAGAGCAGGAGAAGACCTCTCTGTGGCCCCCAGGTATCACACACCTGTCCTTAAGGCTACCTTCAGCCACCCTTTCCCCTCCTCGCTCATATCTGACTTCCTGTCTGCTATTGAGTCCTGGTGTGCTGCAAACAACCTCTGCCTCAACGTCAGTAAGACCGAGATCGTTCGCATTGGGACACCTGCTCCCGCTTTCCCACTCTCGCTCTGGCCGGCCTCCCTTGGACCTGCGCCCGCACCCACCTGCGAGGCAAAAAACCTAGGGATCATCTTTGACTCCACTCGCTCCTTCTCCTCTCACATCTCTGATATCTCTAAAAAGTCTATCAGCTGCACCTCCTCAGAGGCACTCTACCTTTTCTCACTTTCCCCCAGCGGCTCTCTTGTCTCCAGAGCCCTGGTTCTCTCTAGGCTGGACTATTGCAACAACCTCTTCCTCATCCTCCCTTCTTCTGCCCTGCGCCCTCTACAACTCATCCAGAACAGAACCACAAGACTTATCCTTGGCCTCAAGCCCAGGGACCGCATCTCTCTGGCGCTGAAATCCCTCCACTGGCTCCCAGTGGCTGCAAGGATCAAGTTGAAGACCCGTTGCATTATCCACAAGGCTTTCTGGATCCTGGGACCTATCCACCTGCAATGTTGCCTACCTAAATAATGTCCCTCACGAGCCCTCCTCTAATCTACCTCCAACCTTCGGTGAGTGAGCTGGTTCTCCAAGCAAAGATTTGGAGGGAGATCCTTATCCTCAGCAGGTGTCTCCCTCTGGAATAGCCTCCCTGCTGCCCGCCATCTTGAGCGTGACCTTCTTAAGTTCCAGAAACTCCTCAAGACCTTCCTCTTCTCCTATTCCTTCGCTCTCCCTCTATCCTGCTAACCATCTCTCTGCTCTGTCCATCCTCTTCCTTTTCAGCTTGCTGACTGGCCACACGGTATACCTCAGAGTCTTACCGGTCCCAGTTAACCATGCCAGTCCTCTCTTGCACTTGCCTCAGGGCTCGACACTTCAGGGCCACACACCTACTCACCCTCACGGGACAGTCTCCACCGACTGGGTGCACTTGATCACCCCCTCCATTACCGTCTATGCACTTCCAAATGCAACGTGCCTGAAGATCGTCTGTCTGTTCTCCTCTGTCTTCCCCCCTTTTGCACTGGTAAAACTGCAGAATCGCCTTCAGGCCTATTTGCTGTATCTCAAATGTTAAATGTATTTTTACGCACTTACTCTGCCTGTGCAGACTATGATCGTCTCAGAATTTCAAGGACTCTGAATGACTGTTGTTTTTCTCTTGTCCCCACCGTCGTTGAGCGCTTTGAAACACTTCCTGTGTATAGGCGCTATATAAATAAACAATACAATACAATTCCAATACCACATCGAGTGTATGAGAGACCATATGCACTCAGACAACCATACCGAATGTACACTCTCACTGAACGAGTGGAAGGATGTCGGCACACACCATCGGACATCATAGAGCTACAAGTGAAATCCGAGGAGAGCAGAGTGATGTCATGAAGAGAAGATACAAAGTGAAAATACTTAAGAATAAAGATGTAGCTGAAGTACAAAGAGACAAATGTAATCAAATATGAAGAAATCATATGGGCAAAGAAGATAAAGTAGCCTGATGACTAATCTGTGTATATAAGCAGAAATGCAAGGTAGACAAGACTTATAGACGCTTGCTGCAGAGGAAAACCTAATGTGGCTAGAGCGGCACTGATGGAAAGATGAATGTCAGACTCGTACTAAAACCAGTAAAGCTACCTCAGAGCCAGACCAGGACTGCAGAGCCAGGAGACACTGAAAAACAGCTTTGTGTGAGGAATAAAGAGGAGTCTTTTGGCCTGGGACCAAGGATGCTACTTCAAGGGATACATGCAAGGCACAAGGGGACTCAAGAGGATAAGCCGTGTACGTAAATCATATTTCTCTTAGATTAGGCAAAGAAGGCAACATCTGCAAGAGCCAAGTATTGGACAATTAAAAATGCAAAAAGCCCATGCAAATTGGACCGAGCAAGTCTCTAGAGGCCGAGCAGAGTAATGACACCCGGCACAATCGAATCAAATAGCAGTAAATAAAAGGTTGAAATGGACATATTCATGGTTTCCTCACACGTGATTCAGAAGTCGAAAACAAGGGCTATTCATTAAGCTTTAGATTAAGATAATGGTGTACCTACACTCCCTTAAAAGTCCCAGAAGAAAGAACAGGCTGCAAGGCCAACTAAAAAGGAGAAGCCTCGGCTTAGGGCCGGACTGATAAGAGATGATGGACTAATTGAGAAAGTGGGGAGTAGCCTGACAATCCTTTTGGAGCCTGGGTTTCACTTTGTTTACGTGGTGCTAACGAGCCGAATGTCCAAGGTTGGGAAAGCATTCCAACCAATCAGAGGGTCTATGTAGGAGCCTGCTATACAATGTTGCAAATACCAACCCGCTGCCATCCTTTCGCTATAATCAGTATTATACATATTTAGAGGTAGTTTGAGGCGTGCCTAACAGATAAGGGGCAGCCAATGCTGTCACTAACACTACTAACACTTATACATACTATACATATGTTCCCTTAACCAATCCCTCCCTTCGTTAGGTTTTACAGTTTGCCACATAGGATGATGTCCTAGCTGACGTACATTGAGGTATAACACCTTTGTATAAACAAGTTTTGTTGTGAGTGTGTGGACTACAGCTTGATCTTCGCCAGATTGTCCTACTTTATTTTATGGTAATAATAGAGTAATACTTTGCCATATTCTTTGAGTCTGCCTGGTTATTTGGGTCCAAGATCTTTAATGGTAATTCCATCTAGCACATGAGAAGCTTCAAGGTGCTACAGCAATGCGCTTTAAGGCCCTAACAACGGCAGTAGGTGCTATACAAATATCAAGTAACATAACATTAGATGACATGACATGTTGATCGGAGAAGATGCTTCTGAACTTGCTAGGACATACATAGTGACAGCTGGTTATTTCATTGTAGGGCCAGAAACACTTACCATGAATATGCATGAGCAGGCATAGCAAGGGAGCCCAAACCAGACAATCAGTGTTTGTGGTCTGGGGGGAGGGTTCACCCCCTGAGTGTTTTATTGTTTTTGTTATTTTTTAAGTAGTGGGTACAAACGGTGCATTTTACAGAAAACGTTTTGTGAATTTGCTTTATAGGGTAACACATGAAAGAAATGCAGTAGATGTCTAGTCAACAGTGCACAGCGGCATCTCATAGAGTGTTGCCCAACACATGACATGATGCGTTTGCCCACAATACATATAGCAGTACAATGTTCATGCGTTCTGTTCCCATGCATGTCTCTACTGGCTGCACACATGCATGCCAGTGTATGGATGCAGAAACAACACCCCAAACGTGAGAGGAAGTCCCTGTAATAGAAGATAGGGGTCGAGCGAGATGTCAGCCTTAGCACATCGGGCACAACATTTAGGCCACAGGTGAAGTCAACAGATGGTTAGACATATTCCTGAGAGTATTCAACTTTGAAATATAGAGTAGAAACTCAAAGCAATTAACTGGCTGAAGGTGCAAGGCAAGGTAGAGGCAGAGAGGAAGGGATTCATTGAAGCGATGCATTACAAAAAGGACACCCTAACAAGTAAAGGAAGGGACACACAGCACTTGCCGTTGTTGACAGCTGGTTCATAGAAATATAATGGAGATGAGTTATAGAGCACTATATATAATTTCATGTCGACTAACCAGTGATAGAAGCTGCAGAGCGTTCGCATGTAAAATGAAATGTTTCCAGGAGAAGGAGCTTTTTGTGGTAGATAGAACACTATGCCACAGAGAAAAACTCACATATTTGCTGGTAAAACACCCTTCATTTCGACTTGTCTCTGACGCTGCAAGGGACAAGGTCAGAGCCTTCAGGTGAGGTGAAAAGCCGTGCAGGGATTGGTCAGAAGCGCAGGGCCAAGCAGGGTCCCAAGCGGCAAGCAAGAGAAACTATAACAAATGGTGTTCTTGCCAGAGGAAGGCCACAGTTGGGTGAGAACGAGGTAGTGCGCTGAGTAATGGACGACTGCAGCAAGGAAACATACTGCCCCCTGCTGGAAGATGGCCGCTTAGATTGAGGCATCAGGCACTAAGCAACACGGGCCTTCCTGAGAATAATGGGGAGAACGGATCAATGGCAATGAAAATAAAGAAAAGCAGAAACCACTTCACCGGCGAAACCTAAACCATCCACACACGCACACACACATCCTTACATCAATGTACATTTAGGCTTTGCACATGGTCTTGTGAAGCCATGTAGTCCCACGATGAGAAGGGAAGAGAATGTTCTGAAGGATGACCCATGGGCCAATATTAGCAGTCATGTGTAGTCACGTGGCTGAGAATGAACAGAAGGTGCCAACGTGTGGGTCCCACGAGACAGTGATGAGCTGTTCTTTTGTGTTGCCACTCTGCCTACACATCACAAGATCATTGGTCAATGAAAGAGGAAGAAACCCACCATGCAACACTCAAGGGTGGGATAGCCAATGGGGAAGTGATGTTATGACAACCAATAAAACGGGAAGAAGCAGAATAACCTGATTATTAGGTCATTGTTAAGAGCAAGTTATTAGATTGGCTGCGAGGGGTGGGTTAGGCCAATAGGGCCAGCTATTGTATAGATCTGCACAAGGGACGGCAGCCACTGTCCAATCAGCGAAAATGAATGTACATGCACCTTGAAACATTGTCAAAGAGATGATGTCACTCACTTCTCTATAATGAAATGTTGAATGATTCCTATGTTGTTCCTGGCCGAGGGTGCAGGTAATAAACATTTGTTTTTTTGCGACTCATGCGCTTTTATTGGTCATTGGTTTGAGTTTTTGCTGATCTGTTTGTTTGGGTCTATCTTACACCAGTGTTGCCCCATAAGAACATACTCATGTGTTCGCTTTACCCTTAATGTTGGTAACTATACTATAAGAAATCATGTCCATGCTGACTCTGTCTATAAATGCCAATATCCCACCAAAGGAACATGCTACTGTTGGCGTTGCTTGTAATGCCAGTGAACAATGCCAGGGCACTGAAAGAAACAAGTCCATACTTGTTGAACCAATGTAGGAGACTATAACCACACACACACAAATACTGCTTGCTCCAATGAACTCCCTCTCCTCACATAGCACACTCAAAATGTTAGCATTTCTCCTAATACTAGTAATAGTGCCAAGCCAAGGTAAAAGCATGTATTTACCATCTGCACCAATGAAGCCCACACCAACATAGACACACTAATCAAGTTAGATTTGGGCCAAATAGCAATATAAATGTAATTCCTACTTTAAAAAAAATATATGTGTATGCTACCTGACCCAACAATTTCACCCCCTGCACAAAAACACTCATGTGTTGGTTTTGCCCATACTACTAGTAAAAATGCTATGCCTATTGTAAAAGAAATGAAAACGCAGCCAGCTCCATTTTAGGCTGGGATCAAACACTGTGAGAACATTCATGTTGGTTTTGCCCATAATGCCAGTAAAAACATATTTCCCCCCAAAAACATATCCTTGTCGGCAGTCGTTGCAGCGATGTATTTCCTCCTTTCGCAAATCAGAGGCCTGTTCCCGGCCAGCCTGCATGCATGGACACACGTTCATTCATATATGCACCCATACCACATGCTTGCTCTCTAATTCACACACTCAACCATACAGCATGCACGCTAGGTCTTTCACTCCATGTAGAAGGTTCAACTGGAATGTGTATTGCTGTGCTGAGAGAACGTTCTTTTATATTCAGTTGGGGCTGGCTCTCTGCATTCATCAGACCGGTGGATGTCTTTCCCTTGCCCTAATATTTACCACCTGTCTCCATTACTGCTATGTTTTGAACTTGGCATCTGATTTCAATAAAGAACACATCTTAAATATGGACCGCGTGATTTTCACCTTGTCTCAAGATGTGCGATTTAACACCTTGTTAGAGCTTTTCTACTGCACACCAGTGGAGTGGGGACGGACTGTGTTAGGCCGGCTCTGATTCCACGCCCGGGGGATGTGGGTCGGTGGATGTCCCAAGGAGTACGTGACACAATGAGTCAGTGGACATCATGGGTAGGGGTGGGTGAGTTAACCACGGAAGGAAGGTCATCCAGCCATGAAAACCCATCCTGGCGTCCACTTACCCACCTGTGTCAGAAAAAGGGAGCTATGACTTGTAAGAATCCTACTCTGTAGGCATTGGGAATACTGGAGCAGAAACCCCCATTTTCAATTCCCCCTGGAAATCTGCTCAGCCCTAAAATGAACCTCCCCAGTGGTCGGTCCTTGTGGATGACTCGTCACGTGACAAATCCAGCGTTCAGAACCTGATTCTGACGCACTGCAGAGAACCAATCATGTGACGTCTCTGTGGGCCTACACGAGGAATAAAGGCTCACGCACTGCAGGACATGCGTAGCTCACGAGGATCAGGGCCTTTCATGTCCAAATAATTCATCAAAGTACCCTCGTCCCCCACAGTCAGCACCGAATACCATGGATGGCTCCTTGGATGAGGCTGGGTAGCCTCAGGCTTGTCTCTCGCTCTCGAGAGGCACGGTCAGTGAATTTCTCTCCAGCAACCAGGAAATCCCTCACATACCTCAGGAAAAGGCACCACCAGGTGACTTATAAATCTGATAGCGTGTTTATGAAGGCCTATCACTGCTAGAAAGCACACCTAGGCTGTTTAGTAGATATAGGTCGAAATTCCAACGAAATATCAGTCAAGGAACAGGAATATCCCATGACCCTGGAATACTGCATTGTGGAGTGGTTGTGTATTGTGTACATGGTGCGCAGTGTAAACCCCATTAACAACCTTACTCATTGGTGCTAAGAATCATGCAATGCATGTGAGGAATTCGACCACCCGCACGGTGGGGTTGCGCTCACCTGGGCTGTTTTTGAAATTTTAAATGTAATCAAATTATGGTAGATCAACCTCTGGTAAATGTGTGGGGCTAATCTGCACACATTTTCCTAAACTCACCTCACAACATACACATAGGTCTGTGTACTCTGGGTGGGTACACCCCAAAGGCGCAGTCCTCCATGTCATATTTAGTTAGGAAATGGCAGCCAAGAGTACATCGGTTTCCAGAAGAGACCCCAGTTCCCAATAATACTCAACTCTATTTGGAACATGTGAATATCGATGGACAAAAAACGAGTGCGGTCAGAAACACTCCGACTTACGTCACTTCTATCACCCGGCAGTGGGTACAGCCAGGCCAGTTTATTGATGGGCCGGATTGTAATGTCAGTGGGTTTAACAAGAAGAGTAAGTGCCCCTCAGCGATAGTAGAGTTCAGCTGGCGAGGTGAAACGACGCAGCACCGTTTAGTGGTGAAAGACTCCATCCCTGTCCCATGTCTGTTGGGTAATGATCTTCCTGATCCCGAGATAGTCGCAGCAGCTACCCGATCAGGGGCCAAAGAGATCACCCGGTTGAACACTCTCATAGCCTTGGGCCTGAAGTGCTTGCAGAAGGCTTGTTAGAAAGACCAGCGTGGCCGGTAACCCTTAGTCCAGTTCAACAGACTACTGAGTCACCCAATCCTGTGGGAGAGGGGACAGCAGCCACTGAGCACCCTGCTGTGGTAGCAAGGTGTTAGGCAGAATCCTGTGCAGTTCCCTTAGGGAGCACTACAGAAGATTAGGACTACAGGTGAGAGCAATAAACCCCCTTTGGTATCAGTCTGTACCACAAAGATTTAGTTGGTAGCTGTGGCTGAACAGTCAGACTTATCTCAAGAGGGAGATGAGCAGTATTCAGGGTTTACACACTAGGCCTTCAGTACTATGGCACAAGGAAACACTGACCAGAGCTTTGTATTAAAAAGAATATATATATATTTATTTTACACACTTCTAGTAAGACACATCTATCGCAGTTCTTAAAGCAAGTAAAATTCGGTCAAAGAAAGTATACACATCTCCCTAGGTATATTGTAGACAAGTTTGAGCAAGAGTGAAAACTGAGCAAAACGGCACAGTATAAACCAAACACAAATGGCACCCTAACAATTTCTCACAAGGGAAGGAAAGCACAAGTTATACAGAAAGATCTTCTTACACATCCTAGCAACACTTTACATACGTTTGTGAACCAGATTAAGCAAGGCAGTGCATCAGTATAGAAAATACTTAAATGAAAACTGAGCAAAATGGCATTTCACAAGGTTTAAAAGTGGGAAGGAAAGGGTGGTCATAAGAAGTAGGTGCACCAACACATTTCTAGTTGAGAAGCAATCTAGAGAAGGCAATTCTAACAAATTTAGCCAGAGTCAGTGGTACAGGGCAAGGGCCCAGGAGCAAAATGTTCTTGTAGCTGCAGTCAAGTCTTTAGTTAACGATTCGAAAAGGTGGATGCAGAAGGTGAAAGACAATGTTAAAAGAGAAGGGCGGCCAACCCAACAGGTAGGTAAAGGATTTAAAACACCTTTAGCACTACCACGCAGAAAGGACGGCCTGGCGGAACAATGTACCTTATAAATGAAGAAGTGGCTCCTACGGTGGCGGTTGTTCCTGGTAGTTTCTGCAGTTCGGGGGATCCAGCAGAGGAAGAGAGGCTCTCGTCATGGAGGAAGGTTCGAGTTACTGCACTATCCAGGGATGAAACCAGCCGCGGTGCTGTCCGACGAATAAAAGGTACGCTCCTTTAAATCACAGTCCGGGTGGACTGGTGCCTGGCTATCTGGTCTCCGAGTACAGGGTACTGGTGATTCGACCACGGCAGGTCCGGGAGGGCGATTGGCAAACTGGTTGGCCCCACCAGCACAAGGAAAGAAACCTCTTGCAGATGAAATACTTCTCTCGTCGTGTGGAGAAAAGTGGTGAGACGATGCGGTAGGGCTTCACCGGTGGTTCAGTCGTTGCAAATGTCTTTGGCTTCTCGCCTCTTCAGCTTCTTAGTTCCAGTGGCGACGTCTTGCTCTTCCAGTCCTCAGGACCCTGCTTTTATGGAAAAAGATCCCCATTCATACAGCTTAGCTGTCACTCACACAGTGGAGTGGTCATCTTGGCGGGAGACCCTCCAGCCTTTCAGGATAGAGTGCGACATGGGTTGCTGAGGCAACCCTGTCCAGGGGTCCTACTCCCCCTCCCACACAATGGACCCACCCCAGACTCAGTGGCGCCGAAAGGAGGGCTTCTCGGTAGAAGCCCGCCAAAAGGACGAACAAAGGATCCCTGACCTGGGTTAGGAGTTTAGAGAAACACACGAGAAAGAAGTTATATTAAAGTTCTGGCAAATAAAACCTACAGGAGTAAAGTTAATATTAAAATACACTGGCTGTATGTTAGAAGCTGTCAGAAAATGTGGTAGCCTCGAACAATGGGAAAATCTCATGGGAAAATATTTGCGGTTAAATATTTACGGTAGTAACCACTGCCACCAGCCAGAAACGTTTGAGAGAGGGACTGTACGGTACCCTCTCGAAAATGAACATAAAGGAAAAACTATTAACCCTTCCCAGTACTTCCATAGTAAGATGGGTTGTACTGGTTTAGTTCACAAAAATTGACTAGTAAAGTCAATGGGGTCTTTACATGTCCTGGGAGACAGTAGTCAGTCCCAGGGTATGGAGTCTATGTTTGGGGGTCGCTACGACACCCCTGTGTCACTGTGTCGAACTGGAAATCATATTGTGCCTCCTATACTGTATGAATATATGTATATTGGCCTAAGCCAATCCGCTTACGAAGAAATCTGCGTTGCAAGGTCTTGACCTTAGATCTGAGTAAGCCGCCATTTTAGGTCCATCCGCCATTTTAGATTCTCTCTCTAAAGTCACTCTGTGGTCCAAAATGGTGGACAGTGTCATTCCGAATGTAACATGGCCGTCTTGACCTCTGTGTACAAGCTAATATGTAACTTGCCTGCAGGCCACTTTTTAGGGCCATGAACTGAGACCTTGTCCTTCGTTGACCTGTGTATAGAGGATTACCTTTGTCAATTAAACTAATCTGCGAGCACATTTTAAACATAATGTATTCAAATACTGAAATGTGAACACTTGTTTGACTGCATTGTATAAAGATGTACGAGAAGGCTTAAACGAGAAATCCGAAGACACACTGTTGCCATTGTGACTTGTTTGTGAATGTATTAATGGTAAACTCTAAATGTATAAATGTATGAACTCGGCATGAACCTTAGATCCGTGATGCATTAACCTTTAGGTGGGCTGGACATCATGTTTTGGACTGTATAAAAGGTGTGACTATTCTGATGTACAGTCCCACTCACTGAGCACTCCGAACAGGGCTGGAGTTCGCTGTGTTGTACTAAGGGCCTGATAGCTATCTGTTGCTTTGTCCTTTGAAACTGTTCAGTATAGAATAAAGATCTTTGTATGTTCCTTTGTAACCCGCGTTTGGTGTATTTCCTTTTGGGGTACTCAGCCTCCATATCTTCTTTTTGATTCCACAACTGCACGGAGGGTGCTGTGTAACACATGTGAATAAAGATGGTTCCTATGGAGGTGAGAGAAACCCCCTAGACACTAAACATAAAAATAGCCTAGAACACACATAGCAGAAATGCCTAAGAGTGGGAAAAAGAGTCTCACTCTTAGCAGGAGGAAAAAACAAACCCTTCAAATCCAGCAAAGCTGCTGGGGGACGCTATAGGTAAGGGAAATTAGCCATAAAATGAGAATTCTCCCTAACACAGGGGACTCAGTGACCTCTGAGTTGCCTGGCGCAGTGCAGGAACCTGAGCTGGAGGACCTGGTGGGTATAGATCTGAAGGGCCGGCCCCAGCTGGATGAGTTTGCATCAGCTGGGGGCCCAGATCAGCCTGACATCTACGCAGCCCAGAAAGAGTGCCCCACTCTGGTGGGTCTGCAGAAGCAGGTGGAGGAGCAGGCTAAGGGGGAGGCCCCTGGAATGTTTAAAGTGTACTGGGAAGATGCACTCCTGTACAGTGAGCCAAAGGACTCTGAGGGTGAGGGCACCAGGAGGTTGGTGATTCCCCAATGTCACAGAAACTTCCTTTTGGATTTGGCCCACCAAATTCCTTTAGCAGGTCACTTGGGAGTCACTAATACATCACACCGGTTGTCTGTGCCTTTTACTGGCTGTAGTTCGGCATAAAGGTTGTTTATTTATTTTATGTATTGTGCATTTATTAGGCGCTTAAACAGTTAAGAAATGTGTCCGGTCCTGCTCGACTTGTCGACTTCTCAAGCTTCTGACAAGTCTGGTGGTGTAACAAAGGCCCCCTTAATTCCACTACCCGTGAAAGGACCTAAACAGATCTGCAGGTTCTTTTACATTAATCGGCTAAACCCCATTATAGCTGGGATTGACTTGGTCACAGCAATAATGGCAGATGGAGAGACTGAGGAGACCGAGCCCCTCCCGACCTCCTGCACACTGAAGCCACAGATGGGTCAGTTGAAGGTGTCAACCTTGCAACGGACCTGTCAGAACAGCAACTGACAAAATGTCACCATTTACTGGGACAGTTTTCTGGTCTGTTTTCTTTGACTCCAGGTCGCGCAGATTGATGCACCCGTGATGCGGACACTGGAGACAGTAAGCCGGTGAAGAGTAGGATTCACCAGATATCTGATAAGGTCAGGGACACCATCAAGGAGCATGTATCCATGATGTTGTCTCTAGGAGTGATAGAGCCATCCCACAGACCATGGGCTGGCCCAGTGAGCTGGGTGTTCCTCAGCCAGCCCTTTAAGATGATTAGCAATACCCTGGAGATGAATTGGGATGCAGATTTTATTCATACATCAATAATCAAGACGACACAAATAGCTTGGCAAAGTTTGTCTGTTTTAATGTCAAGTATCTAAAACAGGGAGTACAACGAACATCAGCAATCGCTCAATATTCTGACTCTACTTACTTCATAAATAAACAATGCTTTTGTACCCAAAATTGGTCACCATTCATGTTTTGACCTGTGTCACTACCAACGTCATGCTACGTGGCAAACTACACAAACCTAACGGGCGGTGGGATTGGTTCTAAGTGAAAAACTAAGCATAGGTTCCATATCTGTATAGGGCAACAGAGAGAGGTAATTGGATAGTTAACAACAGGTGGGGCAACTAAGCTCTCCCTTTAAAATGGCCACTATGAACGTCATTAAATGTACAACATCCCATTGGCTACACACACTATAGGACCCTTAATTAGGAGGTCCTCTATAATTGGTTGGCTTCTAACCCCCGTCCGTAATTTTCCACCTACGTGAGCCACATGCAGACTGAACAACCAGGTGCGAGTGAGCTTGTTTTAGCGCCAGCTTCCCGCCAAATTAATCATATCATCCATCATCACTGCAATGGTCCAGTGTCAATCAGTGCTTTGAAGTTGGCTTTGAGTTTGTACCATTCTCTGAGGATTTTTAAAGAGTATGGGCACCAGCCGGCCTTCGTGCGTTGGTGTGATCATTCATTATCTAGACAGACTTCTGTGATTTTGGGATTGGAGCAGTGTTAGCACAGCTGAACTCTGAAGGTGTAGAGCAACCTGTTGCATAAAAGAACAGACGATTGACAAAAAGGTAAAGAAACTGAGCCATAAAGAAACTGAAACCCTACATCTTTGGATCACACTTTACGATCCAGCCAGCCTCTTTGATGGTTAATGGCCATGCAAGGGGAGAACCCTAAGCTTCTGGGCCATATCCCTACAGAGATTAGATATGGACATCCAGCACAAGCCAGGCTCCCACCTTTCACCTTGATAACGATCCCGACCCTCTATAGGGTGGTGCTTCACATGTTGCGGCTGGGGGGCATGTGAGGAATTCGTCTATATGCACGGTGGGTACGCATTCACCTGGGCTTTCTTAGACATTTGACGATTGTAGATCAACCTTCGGAAAATGTGTTGGGCTAATAATCCACACCAGATAGCATTTGCTATATAAAGTAACATAACATCAGCAGAGAGCAGGTCTAGAAATTGGCCTGTTCATATGTGGAGTTGTAAACCCTAGGAAGCCACCTCCAATGACAAGCATAAAGTTTTAGTCCGAGAGGTGATTAGGTATCCAAATTCAAGACTGTGGAACCAAAGCGTTTGTGCTTGTATCATGGCTTTGCCAGCAGACAATACAGTGATCCTGGACTAAAGATTCATCTCATGGCACTAACATTATTGTGCTGTCGTCTGTGAAAATGGTTGCCATTTCACATGCTGATGGCATTGTTTAGCCCATGGCCTGGTCTTTCTGTTTATGGAGGCCATTTGAGTGGAAGGGCTTCTAGACAGAAGAGAACGGTCCAGGTATTGCCAGCCTCTGGCAAGTATATATAAGGTCTGCTCATTAGAAGAAAAAAAAAGGGTTTGCTTTTTTGTACAATTGAAAGATTTGTATGCACCTTTATGAATGACAATTTCACAAGTCTGGATCTTATGTGTTTTAAAGCTTTAAAATACAAAAGAGAAACCAAGATGGAATATTTTAAGATGGCATCAATTAGTATGGACTACTTATATACTTCCCTTGATGATGGAGACAATGAAGCTGGACTCAGTCCCATTTTGCATAATATGCTTTTATAACATTATATTTTTTAAAATGGTCATGTTGGGTTATTTGATTTGTGTACTTTCCAACCCTGTTCTATGAAATGGGATTGTTTTAGTTCATGCTAAGTACAGGAAAATAAAGTGGTGAAGTGCACAAATTGTAGTGTGGGCGCATGTCCCAACTTCACCTCTTTACCAATGTGTGATCCCGGCATCAGAGTGATTTCGTTCTTATAGTATGATCATCATAAAAGCCTCACTCGTGGCTTCACTGGCTATAGTGTTGCTTCCTCTATAATGATAGTGAGTAGTGATATATTGCACACCACAGCCACTTGTTCCTTTGCTCTCTAATGGCAACACTACTTGAAAACCATGTCCCTCTTCTAATCTCAGTCCTTCTGGATACGGACACCTTCCTGGCAGCTTCTCATTTTCGTCCACTATCATTGCTATGGTATGTTTAGCTTTCTCCTTGCTTCCTATTGGGTCTCCTGCATCCATGCTTGAACACGTTTGTATTCCGTGAGGCTGCTAATCTGATTCCTCTGTCTAGTCTGGATTATGTGAACCTTTTTAAATGATCTGTGTCCCATATTTATAATTTGGGCAGTATACCTTCCTCGTTGCTGCTATTGTTGAACATTTTCCTGCAGCTGTGCTAGAACATAAGAACCATTGTCGTGGACTGCGAATGTTGATCTTGAAATGTAACTTGTTTATCATTCTAATTACAACGAGAATGGAAAGGGGACTGAAAAGGAGTACCCGTGCCTATTTTCATCACTGTGAGGCGGCATATCAAGCTATGGGCTGTGATCACGATGAGGGGGGCACATCCAGATAATATGGATCACTTCATTCCGTTGGTTCCGTGGAGGGTGCCCCAAAGGTGTCTGTGCCCCGGGCCCCAACAGTGCTTAAAATGGCCCTGCTGCCAATGCTCTCTCCATGACACTGTCCCACTGTAGGTCAACCATGAAAGCTTTCCTTTTGCCTCAGGGCAAGGAGCACCTGACTGTAAGCTTAGCCACCACATCTAATGCTGTTTTGTTTTTCAAATATATGTTTGTGCTTGGGAGGTAATCCCCCTACCTGTATTACCCATGTTTTGGGCAGATATTTAGTTTGGGTCTGCCTGAAACTAACACTGAATTCTGCCAGGTCTCGGGAACCCACTGGCGCATGGCTAAACCTGCTGGGGAATGGAAGACTGTGTCGCTTATGTGGGGAGGGCTGTCTGGAGTCTGTTAATCACCCCTTGACTGACTGTTCCCCTCTAATTGAGTCACGACTCCAAGCACTGAGATCTGCTGATATGATGGGGAACTTTTCCTCTGAGACCTTTGGAATATTGTCATGAGTGGCAATCAGGAAGCCTGTATAATGCGCCTGTCAAAACTTTGGAAAAGGATTGTCATTATAATTGACGTCATTGAACGATCGGGATGGTTTGCCGCTCTGTTTCCTGAAGGTTAGGATTAACTCTCAATTATGTACCGCATTGCTTGCTCTTTTCATTTTATAATGTCAGCTTTTGTTTGTTTTAAAGTGTATAAAATATTTTAAAAAGTTGACTTTGTTAAGTATACAATACAATGAATAAACCAAATAAAAACTCCCTGAATCACTGAAGATGTGGGAGGAACTGATGACCCGGGAGCCCCCTCAAAACTGAAGGTTTGGGAGGTACTGAGTCCTTCTCAACTCCCCGAAGTGCTGATAGCGTGGGAGAAATTGAGGTCCCCAGGGCCTGCCTAAGGTTTGGAAGGAAACAAGGACCTAAGAGCTCCCAGAAACACTGAAGGGTTGGGAGGGATTGCGGCCCCCAGGGCTCCCAGAAGAATTGAAGGTTTGGGAGTGACTGGGGTCGCCGGAGCTCCTTGAAGCCCTGAAAGTTTGGGGGGAACTGAGGGCCCCAGATCCCTCTGTAGCACTTACAGTTTGGACGGAGCTCGGCAAATTCACTCTATCACATCACAAATGGCCTCCGTGAATGTGGCTCCAGCTTGGTGGCCTGTGTCTCCTAATGTACCCCCTTCTACCATTGCTTCTTCCTAGTAGCCAAGCGCGTAATGTCAATAGATGGCACAGGGCCTTATCACGAGTTGGGCGGTAACGCCGGTGCTAATAGCGCTGGCGTTATCTGCCCTACCGCCAAACCCACCGGTGCTATTACCGCCGTATCACGGGTTTGGCGGAACGTGAAATCCACATTCCCCATTGAGCCCATTCGGGAATGCCCCATTCCCCATTGGGCTCAATGGGGAAATTTTGCACTCTTACCGCTGGCGGATTTCCCGCCGGCGGTAAGAGCGCAAAATTTCGGCAGATTTCTGGGGGGAAATCAGCCGAAGCCGTGATTTGGCAGACCCTTAAATGCTGCAGTAATAGCGCTACCACCGCATTTAAGGGTTACTGCCAAACTCGTGATGAGGCCCACACTCTGGAAACACAACAAGTGTGAACAACATTTCCCACACAACAAGGATCTTCTGATATACCAGAGTCCCATGATTGGATCTAGGGCTGATGTCAGCAGTGGCGCTGTCTAGGCATCAGTATTCAAATGTTATTTAATTCAATGTTCATGAGGTTGACAGCATTCAGAACACGCATTGGCAAAGCAAGCCGTCTGGGCATTTCTGTAGGCATGGGATCAGCCATTGCCAGACACTAACATAATGGCGCTACTTAGCCATACGAGGACAACAGCTCGACAATGGTGTGATTACCTCAGCATATGGTAGCAGTGCCTGGGAAATGCCCAATATCTATGCACAAGCTGTACCTGCTGCCTTTACCAATGTTTGTTTTTAACAGGAATTCAGCGCATGGAACAGATCTAAATCAAGTGCTTACCTCCAGGGCAAAGTTTGATGTTGCTGCGTGATAGATATGGGTAAAACAGATCCCAGGACGGGTAGAGGCGGGAACGGGGTGAGAAAGGCCACAGAATTCACAGGCCCCTACATGGTGAATGGATGTGTACATCATACCCAAGAGCTGTGTGTCTCTGCTCACATGCCAGCTCACTCCTGCATGTACTCCAATGCAGAAGTGTTGGCTAGTAGATGGTGCTCAAAGGCCAAAACTAAACCTGTGAGTAAGGAATTCCATAACTACAAGCATTCATTCCATGAGCGAAGGAGAAGGAGGAGAAAGGAGGTGCAGGGGGAGGAGGAGGAGGAAGAGGAAGAGGAAGAAGGCACAAAAAGAAAAAGGGGACATGCTGCGGGGTGAACCACACTACCAAAGATGGCCGACCTTGACAACTAGACAGTCAGCATTAAGACGTCAATCCAAGATTATTTTGCTGTTGTTGCAGGAAAGTGAGATTGGTGTCCTGAGGTCTCGTGCTTAGTCATAAATGTTCATCAGTTACCTGTGTAGAGGTAGATGGTGCCTTTGTCAGATGGGGCATAAGAGTAATTTTAGGAGGGTTTGTGCATGGCCACCATGTGCAATGGTTAAGAGTCTTGTGGTTTTCCACTTAACTGTGAAATATTTGAGTGCTATTATTTATTATTTTATTTATTTATATAGCACGCAAAGCCCTGAGGTATCTAGGCGCTTAAACTTAAGAGATTGGTTTCAGTGCTTCGGGTTACAGAAAAGGAAACGTGAGCGGTGAATTACAACATTGTGGAAGAACGTGCAGAGGTAAAACATCATACGCCAAGTGCAAAAGAGAAGTACATGGTGACCACATCCATTAAGGCTGACCCCGTGTTGCAGGGTGGCAGCAACACACAGATGCAAGATCAAATCAGTGGGCAAATACATGGTGCCTACCCCAACCTACAGGGCGGCAGCAGCATACAGATGCGAAAGTCCAGCATTGGGCAAATACATGGTGCCTACCCCATGCTGCAGGACGGCAGCAGCACACAGATGCATAAGTCCAGCAATGGGCAAATACATGGTGCCTACCCCAACCTACAGGGCGGCAGCAGCATACAGATGCGAAAGTCCAGCATTGGGCAAATACATGGTGCCTACCCCATGAGAGGAAATGGCATGCTTCCGGTACATCCTTTGACAAACTGGCCTGCCGCCTGCTCCAAAGGCAATACCGGCTCTCCGTCCTCACCAAGAAGAGAGCCCTTATCCAAGCCCGCGTCACTGTGGCATCTAACAACTCGGCTGAACTCTTTAAAATCTGCAAGGAGCTGGCCAATCCTGCTGCAGTATCTAACTCTCCTATCCACTCCCAGGCCCTTTGCACTGACCTGGCTTCTCATTTCATCTCTAAAACCCAGGATATCCTGTCCTCTCTCTCTTCCTCGCCTCCTCCTCCTCCCTCTACTCCCTGCTCTTCCTCTGGCCCTTCTTCGGCCACCTCTCCTCCATGTTTCTCTGCCTTTCCCCTGTTCTCCCCTGAAGAGGTTTCTAGACAAGTCTGATCCATAAAAGTCTCATCAAAACAGGTTCAACCCTGTTCCTCCAAAACCATCAAGGACCACATTGATACCCTGGCTCCTGATCTGACAGATTTCTGCAACCATTCCTTTGTCACTGGAGTCTTCCCCTCCCCCTGAAGCACTCCCTTGTGCACCCACTTCTTAAGAAACCCTCTGCCGACCCCTCCTGCCCGGCTAACTATTGCCCCATCTCCATCATACCTTTCCTGGGCAAATCCTGGAAAAGCTGGCCATCTCCCAGCTTAATCTTCACTCAAAATCTGTTGGCTGTCTCCATGACCATCAGTCTGGCATCAGAGCTGCCAGGAGCACGGAAACTGCTCTCCTGAACATCGGTGAAAACCTGCTCTCCAACCTTGATTCCAACACACCCTGTGTCCTCATCTTACTTGATCTCTCTTCTGCCTTCAACACGGTCACCATGACATCCTGCTCAAGTGTCTCCATGATAAATTTGGTATCACCGATCAGGTGACCTCCTTCCTCTCTGATCAACCCTCCCAGGTCCAACTCAGGTCCTTCCTCTCCTCCATCTCTCTCTCTACCTGTGGTGTTCCCCAGGGGTCTAACCTCTCTCCCTGGCTGTTCAACCAATACCTGGCACTTCTTTCCTGCCGCATAGCCACTCTCTGCCCTACCTTTTAGTGTTATGCGGATGACACTCAGCTCATTTTCAGGCTCCCCTCAGCCACCTCTTCTCATTCTCTGATCTCTGATTGTCTGCCATCCAGGAATGGTGTGCCACCAATGATCTCTGCCTCAATGCCAGCAAGACTGAGATTCTCCTCATTGGCACTCCTGCTCCCTCCTTCCTTGTCTCTCTCTGGCCGGCCACTCTTGGGGATCTTCCTGCTCCCAGCTGTGAGGCCAAAAACCTTGGGGCCATCTTTCGACTCCACACTTTCCTTCTCTCCTCACATCTCTGATGTCTCTAAGAAGTCACCATACCACCTGCACCTCCTCAGAGGTATTTTTCCTTTCCTCCCTTTCCCCAGAACCTCACTGTCTCCAGAGCTCTCCTTCTCTCTAGGATGGACTACTGCAACAACCTCTTTCTAAATCTGCCTGCCTCTACTCTCCGCCCTCTACAACTCATCCAAAACAGGACTGCGAGACTTGTCCTTGGCCTCAAGCCCAGGAACCGCATCTCTCCAGGACTGAAATCTCTGCACCGGCTCCCAGTGGCAGCGAGGATTAAGGTCAAAACCCTCTGCATTGTCCACAAGGCCTTCTGGGGCCGGACACCTCTATACCTTCAACTCTCTCTTCCTAAATATCTTCCTTCTCAGGCACTTCACTCGTCCACCTCCAACTCCCTCAGGGTCAGTCGCTTCTCCAAGCAGCGAGCTGGTGGTAGAACTCTTTCCTCTGCTGGGGCCTCCTTCTGGAACAGCCTCTCTGCCTCTTTGAAACTTGAGGAGAACCATGTCCGGCTCCAGAAGCACCTCAAGACCTTCCTCTTTGCTTCTGCTATCTCTCCCCCTCTGCCTTGCTGATCTCCTGGCCGAATCTGAAACTGCACTGGTTTACCTGGCTACCCTCTGATCTCGGGCCCAGCCCCCCGCCCCCTGCCAGTTGCTCACCTGCACTGCCTCCCTGGCAACCCTTGCACTCTGGGACTGTTTCTGTATCCCTACAGCCCCTACTAGCACTCAACACCTGATGCCCGCACTTACCTCTGCACTTGCCACCAGCTGGCTGCACTTTTATTTATTCTATTTATTATCCTCATTAATTATATCCTCATTATATCATATCATGTTGCAGGGCGGCAGCAGCACACAGATGCCAAAGCCCAGCAATGGGCACATACATGGTGCCTACCCCATGTTGCAGGGCGGCAGCAGCACACAGATGCCAAAGTCCAGCAATGGGCACATACATGGTGCCTACCCCATCTTACAGGGCGGCAGCAGCACACAGATGCCAAAGTCCAGCAATGGGCCAAATACATGGTGCCTACCCCATGTTGCAGGGCGGCAGCAGCACACAGATGCCAAAGTCCAGCAATGGGCCAAATACATGGTGCCTACCCCATGTTGCAGGGCGGCAGCAGCACACAGATGCCAAAGCCCAGCAATGGGCAAATACATGGTGCCTACCCCATGTTGCAGGGCGGCAGCAGCACACAGATGCCAAAGCCCAGCAATGGGCACATACATGGTGCCTACCCCATGATGCAGGGCGGCAGCAGCACACAGATGCAAAAGTCCAGCAATGGGCAAATACATGGTGCCTACCCCATCTTACAGGGCGGCAGCAGCACACAGATGCCAAAGTCCAGCAATGGGCCAAATACATGGTGCCTACCCCATGTTGCAGGGCGGCAGCAGCACACAGATGCCAAAGTCCAGCAATGGGCCAAATACATGGTGCCTACCCCATGTTGCAGGGCGGCAGCAGCACACAGATGCCAAAGCCCAGCAATGGGCAAATACATGGTGCCTACCCCATGATGCAGGGCGGCAGCAGCACACAGATGCCAAAGTCCAGCAATGGGCCAAATACATGGTGCCTACCCCATGTTGCAGGGCGGCAGCAGCACACAGATGCAAAAGTCCAGCAATGGGCAAATACATGGTGCCTACCCCATGTTGCAGGGCGGCAGCAGCACACAGATGCCAAAGTCCAGCAATGGGCCAAATACATGGTGCCTACCCCATGATGCAGGGCGGCAGCAGCACACAGATGCAAAAGTCCAGCAATGGGCAAATACATGGTGCCTACCCCATGTTGCAGGGCGGCAGCAGCACACAGATGCCAAAGTCCAGCAATGGGCCAAATACATGGTGCCTACCCCATGATGCAGGGCGGCAGCAGCACACAGATGCAAAAGTCCAGCAATGGGCAAATACATGGTGCCTACCCCATGTTGCAGGGCGGCAGCAGCACACAGATGCCAAAGTCCAGCAATGGGCCAAATACATGGTGCCTACCCCATGTTGCAGGGCGGCAGCAGCACACAGATGCCAAAGTCCAGCAATGGGCCAAATACATGGTGCCTACCCCATGTTGCAGGGCGGCAGCAGCACACAGATGCCAAAGCCCAGCAATGGGCAAATACATGGTGCCTACCCCATGATGCAGGGCGGCAGCAGCACACAGATGCCAAAGTCCAGCAATGGGCCAAATACATGGTGCCTACCCCATGATGCAGGGCGGCAGCAGCACACAGATGCCAAAGTCCAGCAATGGGCCAAATACATGGTGCCTACCCCATGTTGCAGGGCGGCAGCAGCACACAGATGCAAAAGTCCAGCAATGGGCAAATACATGGTGCCTACCCCATGTTGCAGGGCGGCAGCAGCACACAGATGCCAAAGTCCAGCAATGGGCCAAATACATGGTGCCTACCCCATGATGCAGGGCGGCAGCAGCACACAGATGCAAAAGTCCAGCAATGGGCAAATACATGGTGCCTACCCCATGTTGCAGGGCGGCAGCAGCACACAGATGCCAAAGTCCAGCAATGGGCCAAATACATGGTGCCTACCCCATGATGCAGGGCGGCAGCAGCACACAGATGCAAAAGTCCAGCAATGGGCAAATACATGGTGCCTACCCCATGTTGCAGGGCGGCAGCAGCACACAGATGCCAAAGTCCAGCAATGGGCCAAATACATGGTGCCTACCCCATGTTGCAGGGCGGCAGCAGCACACAGATGCCAAAGTCCAGCAATGGGCCAAATACATGGTGCCTACCCCATGTTGCAGGGCGGCAGCAGCATACAGATGCGAAAGTCCAGCATTGGGCAAATACATGGTGCCTAGCCCATCTTACAGGGCGGCAGCAGCATACAGATGCGAAAGTCCAGCAATGGGCAAATACATGGTGCCTACCCCATGTTGCAGGGCGGCAGCAGCATACAGATGCCAAAGTCCAGCAATGGGCCAAATACATGGTGCCTACCCCATGTTGCAGGGCGGCAGCGGCACACAGATGCCAAAGTCCAGCAATGGGCCAAATACATGGTGCCTACCCCATGTTGCAGGGCGGCAGCAGCATACAGATGCGAAAGTCCAGCATTGGGCAAATACATGGTGCCTACCCCATGTTGCAGGGTGGTAGCAGCACACAGATGCCAAAGCCCAGCAATGGGCACATACATGGTGCCTACCCCATGTTGCAGGGCGGTAGCAGCACACAGATACCGAAGTCCAGCAATGGGAAAATGCATGGTGCCTACCCCATGATGCAGGGCGGCAGCAGCACACAGATGCAAAAGTCCAGCAATGGGCAAATACATGGTGCCTAGCCCATCTTACAGGGCGGCAGCAGCATACAGATTCGAAAGTCCAGCAATGGGCAAATACATGGTGCCTACCCCATCTTACAGGGCGGCAGCAGCATACAGATGCGAAAGTCCAGCAATGGGCAAATACATGGTGCCTACCCCATGTTGCAGGGCGGTAGCAGCATACAGATATCAAAGTCCAGCAATGGGAAAATGCATGGTGCCTACCCCATGTTGCAGGGCGGCAGCAGCACACAGATGCAAAAGTCCAGCAATGGGCAAATACATGGTGCCTACTCCATGTAGCGGGGTGATAGCAGCACACAAATGTGAAAGTCCAGCAAGGGCAAATACATGGTGCCTACCCCATGTTGCAGGGTGGCAACAGCACACAGATGTGAAATTTCAGCAATGAGCAAATACATGGTGCCTACCCTATGTTGCAGGGCAGCAGCACACAGATGCGAAGGTCAAGTAATTGGCAAATACATGGTTCCTACCCCATGTTGTAGGGCGGCAGCAGCACAGAGATGCAAGAATCGAACAACGGGCAAGTACATGGTGTCAACCCAGAGTTGCAGGGCGGCAGCAGCACATATATGTGAAAGTCCAGCAATGGGCAAATACATGGTGCCTACCCCATGTTGCAGGGTGGCAGCAGCACATAGATGCCAAAGTCCAGCAATGGGCACATTCATGGTGCCTACCCCATGTTGCAAGACGGCAGCAGCACACAAATGCAAAAGTGCAGCAATGGGAGAATACATGGTGCCTACCCCATGTTGCAGGGTGGCAGCATCACACAGATGTGAACGTCCAGCAATGGGAAAATACATGGAGTACTGTAGTGTATACATGTGAGCAGGTTGTTGCAGACAGAAAAGCACTGGAGCCTTAGCACTTAATTGACTGTCACACTCAGACAGTGCTTTGTCGTTTGTAGTCACACCACAATGAGCTCTGGTCTGCAGCTGTGCTTGTATATGCTCGAAGCACAGGCCACGTTCTGAGGAATTCAATCATCTGCACAGTGGGTGTTCAACCATCTGCACGCCTGGGTTTTATGACATTTTTAAAGAAATTGAAAGATGGGAGATGAACCTCTGGAAAATGTGTTGGGTTAATCTGCACACATTTTCCTATGCTCACTGCATGACATACACATAAACCCATGTATTCTGGGTCGACACAGCCTACAGGTCCCGTACCGCTTGTCATATTTAGTTGGGATATGATAGTCAAGAGTACATCAAGGCATCTCAGAAGGTGGAGGGCAAAATATTCCTCCTACCACGGCCAGCCTAATTGACTAACAAAGGCTTCATGGATCCGCCCTGTCCTTTGTTGGCCCTGCTGGTTGCAGCTTTGCATACTAATCAGAGTTAATTTAAACAGGCCCATTGTGGACCTGGTCGTGGGACTAACAAAAGAGAAAGGAAACCCCAACAACCTTTGATATGCACTCTGTTAACCTGAAGCCAGCTCCCACCTCACAGTATCAAGGGCAGTGAAGTGTCATGTCTGGCACTGCATGTATACAGTAGTCATCCCTGGAGGGGGGCCCCATTCAGAAGGTATGAGTATGTGAACTTCAATATTATCAAAAAAAGGGGTGCCTGATTAGAGTCCCAGGTCCTTCAGGCGTCATATACTGAGAAGAAAGGGGATTGGACTTTTTGTAGAATTGTTCAAACAGAGTTAGAGGTCTTTTATTTATGAGGCCAGTAAATCTATATATGTCAGTAATTTATTATAAACAAGCAAAAAATAGTATGAACGGTAGGAGTGAGACAAGTATGAGTGGAATTTATAAATATTGGATTATTGAAATGTTTTAGTATTGTTTATGAATTTATTATGCAAATAAAAAAGGTTTTAGATACTAAAAATGAACATTTATTGGTACTTATGAAAAAAATAAAGGTACTAAGTGGCTATTCCCTGTCCTGTAGGTCCAATCCCCTTTTTTCTCCGAGTATGTGAAGTGACAGAGACACAAAGTCTGTTGTTGCCACAGCTTCAAGGGAGGCCTGCCACTTTAATTAGGAACCACAGAGAGCCCCATTAACTAGAGAGACGCTTTCATCCACAACAGACAGGAAGATGGTTGGGACTCAGTTTTACATGTGTTCACTCCTTTACCTTTTCAGTTGCAAAGTACTCTGGTTATGACTTCCTGCATACAGGAGATTGTTGGTGGGGACCCAGGATTGGTTCATTAAGGTAGGCTTAGCCTACACCAATCACTTTGGCCCATTTGGCTTTACAAGAGGGCTGAACAGATGGTCTGAAGACTTTGCAAAGAGTAACAAGAAGAACTCAGCATTGGACCCTGGCTGAAGTATAGTCTGCCTTACAGATTACGCCAGTGATGGAAGGCCAGGATTTCCAAGAGGGAAGCAAGATCCCGCCCCTAAATATCTCATAGGGAACAGAGGGAGATACTTAATCTAGAGGTCCCTCCAGCAGCTCCAGAACCGGTACCCAGTCAGCACACAGCATGCCCTGCTAGACTCTGCAGAAAGCCTCCTAGGTGGGAAGTGCCAGAGTTCCTCTAAACCAACCAAGGACAAGGAAGCTGCCAGCAGCACTCTCCTCAGCTTTGGGCTGTCCATCTTAAAGGACGACACAAGCCAGGTGAAGAAGCTAGGAAAAGTGCATTAACAAGCATTAACCAGCGTCCGCCTTTAAGGAAATTTTCGAACCAGTCAAGCCTCTCAAGCTGTACCGACTGCACCCCTTTCAGTTTTTATGCCACAGTTGTTCATACCATCTGAAATGCCTCAACCAGTGCTTTAGACCCACCAATCAGCACTGAGACAACGATTCCTGACCGAGAGCCACTGTACACAGCCTGCAGCCATCCGTCCAGCCTCCCTCGCTAAACTGTCTGCTGCCTGATACTCGCAGCTGTCTCCCATATTGAACTCTGTCCCAGAAGCTGTAAAACACTCTGAAACCGACTCAATCCTGTCGAGCACCAAGAACTTCTACAAGCACAAGGTACATTGTGGTTCTGTCCCTCTGGCCCTTCTCCAAAGGCCCCTTGTGACATTTACGACCCATTACTCCCTTTGTGCTGAAACCAAGTATCCTTGAACTATTCAATTAATTACTTTACCGGCTACACCCCTGTCAGTATCCAGAGTGCTTCCCTTTTTCTTCTTTGAAACTCTCTGTCCTCTGAATTCGTTTACAGGTTGGGTTGTATTTGTTAGTGTGCTAGAACTGTCTGTTGTGATAATAATAAATTTGATATTTTCAAACAACCTTGACTGGACAGTCCCTTTTATCATTGGGTAATAATTGGATTTTCGCTGTTTTGTAACTAACCAACGATCCACAACCTTTTGGAGAAAAGCCTGTTGTTCCGTCCACGTTACCAAAATTGGAAAAGGAGAGTTACAATTTGCTTGTGTTTTCGGTCTGCTCGGATCCCTTCTGGTGTACTAGAGGTGTGGGGTGATTGATGTTTTGGAAATCGATATTCATGCCTTAACCACTTGTGCCCAAAAGTTGATTTGTCACACATGTGCAGCAGGGGAATCCATAGACAACTGAAGTGGTAGGTTTCTATGGCACTACAGCAGGCACTTTGTGTGGCAATGGGAGTTGGTCTGTAAGACCTATGAAAGTTTTGGGAGGTCTAGAGGCTGCCCTTCTTCAACTCTCTGATGCCACATACAAGAAAATGTGTAGTCCAGCATTTGGTAGTGATGCTGAGCCTTGAAGGCTGTACTCTGTAGAAAGAGGATTGGCAGGCTCACATTACAGAACAGCCCATGTATGGAATCTCGATAAATACATAAAATTTAGCCAGATGCTTACACAAACACATAGCCACTTATTCACAGATAACTATGACAAAATTTACTTTAGCAGAGCTAAAGTTAATCTATATTCTATTTATTCATTTGGTATTTATAAAGCGCTTATACAGAGAGGTGTTGTAAGGCGCAACAAGACAAGAGGGGGGCAGGGATGAAGAAAAACAAAAACGGTCCTACTAGGTCTTGTGTCATTCGGATCATGCATGTGCAGTAAAAGAAGTGCTGGGGAGAGAGGGAAGGGGGGGAAGTGCCGGTCAGGGCTCTGAGGCCAATGAGTTAGGCGAGTGCCCAGGGGAGGCCAGGTGGACAAGTGCCAGGGGAATGCAGAGAGTGCATGGGAAAGAAGGTCCACATGCTACATGTGGGGGCCGGAGCTGGGAGGGCTCAATGGGGTGCAGGTCCAGCCAGGCTAGTGCAGGGTGGAGGGATCCCGGGAGGGAAAGTGCAAGTTAAACAACAGGGTCAGGGTAGACCAAGTGCAGGCTTAGACTGGTCGAGGAGGGCCTGCTGCCCTGTGTGAATCAGAAGGAAACCAGGCAACCAGTCAGAGAGACAGAGAGGGACATTAGCAGGGGAGGGGGAGAGGGAAGGAATGAGAGAAAAGGAGGGTTTTGAGTAGCTTCTGGAACTTAAGGAGACATTGCTAAACTCTGAGAGGGGCAGAGAGGCCATTCCAGAGAGAGGGACCTGCGGAGGAGAGAGAGCTACCCCCCACTCACTGCTTGGAAAAGCATCTGATCTTCAGAGAGTTGGAGCTAGAGGACTGAAAGTCTCTAGCAGGGAAGTATTTAGGGAGAGACAGTTGGATTTAGGAGGATCCCAGGTCCCAGAAAGCCTTGTGGATGATGCAGGGGGTCTTGAACTTGATTCTCGCAGCAACTGGGAGACAGTAGAGAGATTTTAGGGCTGGAGAGATGTGGTCTCTGGGCCTGAGGCCAAGGATACGTCGTGCAGTCCTGTTCTGTATTAGTTGAAGGGGGCGAGTGTTAGGGAGAATTCTCTGTTTAGGCTGAATTTCCTAACCTAGTGAGTCCCCCAGCAGCTTTGCTGGATTTCTGGAGTTTGTTTTTTCCATCCTGCCAAGAGTGAGACTCTTTTTCTCCCACTCTTGGACATGAATGTGGTTGATTCCTGTGAATGTCGATGTGTTCTATGGGCTATGGGGTCTTTTACTCCATAGGGTCTCATGTGTTTTACTATGTGTGTTACACCGCACCCTCCGTGCCATAACACTGGGGTGTCCTAGAGGATCCCCCCCATAGACTCCATACCCTGGGACTGACTACTTTCTCCCAGGGCATGTAAAGTCACCATTGGCTTTACTAGACCTAAATTTACTAACAGAACTAGTACAAATCATCCTATTGTGGACGTACTGGTAGGGGTAATTCGATTACCCCTGGGTCTGTTATTCGAGGGGGAACTGTCCCGTCCCCACTCGTCGAGTTTTGGCTGGTGGCAGTGGAAACTACTTTTTATATTCGACCCCGAATATATTCCTATGGGATTCTTCCCATTGTTGGAGTCTAATACTCTTTCACATTGGTCTCTAACATACCACCGGTTTATTTATCTTAAATAAATCCACCGGTTGGTATTTTCTGCCAGAACTCGGTTTTTAAAATGGCATATGTGTTCGCCTCTGTAACTCCGAACCAAAGGTTGTGCCCTTTGTTCCACTTTTGGCGGGCTTCTGCACAGAAGCCATCCAGAGTGGTGCCATTCTGTCTGGGTACCACACGGGGTGTGGGAGGGGGTTTAGGCACCCTGGACTGAGTTGCCTTGCCAACCCAAGTCGCACTCTGGTGTGATTGGCCCAAGTGGTGAGCCGCCCCGCTCACCACTTAGCGTGTTTGATTGACAGCTAGGCTGAATGAATGGGGGTTTTCTGCATAAAAGCAGGGCTTTTGGGACTGGGACTTCAGACGTCGCCACAGGACCTAAGAATCTGACGAGGGTAAAGCTGAGCCGACCTGCAACGACGACACCTCCGGTGGAGCCCTGCTGAACCGACTCACCACTTCCCCACGACAGAGGAGATCTCCCTGCTGGAGAGTCTTCTTCCCTTGACTGGTGGGAACAACCGGTCCCTTGCTTTTTCTTCGCTCCCAGGACGTAGTGGTCGAATTGCCCGTGCTGAGCACCCCGCAATGGGATAGCCACTAACAACTGTACCGCGACCAAAAGGTGGTGCCTTGTGACGGAGCACTCCGCGGCTGGTCTCTTCCCTGGTGGTGCAACGATCTTCGCTTTACTCAACGACGAGCGCATCTCTTCTTCTGGCAAAGTCCCGACTTGCATCTACAACCAGCTGTCTCTTCACTTTCAAGGTACTGGGCCTCATTACAACTCAGGCGGTAAGGGGTTTACGGCGCCGTAAACAGCGCCGACCCTTACCGCCTGAGTACGAGGTCCCTTAGCGCCATGGCGGATTTAACACCTGCTTTTAGCAGGTGTTAAAATCCATGGCGCTAAGGTACCATGGAGTTAATTACGCCACCGTAATTTACGGTGGCGTAATTAATGCCTTCCCCACTCCCATAATGCCCTATGGGGCAAAAATGGGAATGGGGAAGGGTAAATGGGGATTGGGGACTTACCGCCCCGCCAAACTCGGAATGGGGCGGTAAGTCCGCCAACCACCATGGCGTAAACGTAGTTTACGCCATGGTGGTAAAGTCACGGCCCAGGCGGTAACTTACCGCCTGGGTCGTAATGAGGCCCACTGTGTCCACCTGGCTCCCCTTGTGACGGTTAGCGTGAGGTGTCGTAAATCCTTACCTTTGCTTTGGGTCGCCTCCAGACCTTCTTAACTTTTCGTTTTAAACTGGTCCAACCTTTCTGTGACATTTTGCTACAAAGACTCGAAGTGCATTTCCACTGTGATACTTTTTGGGACATATCGCCTTGCCTCTCTCCGAGTGGGCCTGGCCTCTGAACTTTGTGATCTACAGTAGACCCTGCCTTGCTTGTCTTGCATTTGCTTCGTAAAAGTGTTGGTACCGAGTTGGTTTCATACCCTGCCTTTTCTCTCCCGTTCTAACGAATATTAGAGTGCCATCTATGTTAAAGCATTCACCTCTGTCTGCAAATAAGTGGTGCTGTTGAACTTAGACTTGTCGAAATATTGTTAGGGGATTGATATACTTATTTTTTATTTTTTTTATTTTTTTTTATTTTACTTGTATTTTAATTGTATTTCAATTTTTACAAGATCTTTTCCTTCACTCTGTTTTGGGATGCTTCCTAAGGTCATTATTTATTCTGTTAGTTCTTTATGATATTCTTTAGGATTCTGTTTCTTCTAGATTAGGAGAAACTGTTTCCTATTTGATCGCGAGAGTCCTTTTCTTCTAATTTCAAACTGTCCAGAAATTTTGCAGTCGCTATAGTCAGAGAAATTGAATCCCCGCTCATAAGCTTGTTCCACCAATCCTCTTCCCTTATGATCTGGAACTTTGATCCGTGTGGATGAAGATAGGTTTGTCTGGGGTTGCTTGTACCAGGACAGTGAAGGAGTAGATGTCTAAGAGTTTCGGTGACCCCATTTACACAGAAACGGCACTTGTTGGTCACTGATTGTTTCCTGGTGTAAAGGATCTCATTTGTCTTCAGGATGTTCAAGCGTGCTCTCAGAAAGATTGTACGCAGTCTTTTATCTGGGAACTTTTTAAAATAGTTTCTTACATCGTCCAGCTTTTGTGTATTGGTTGTGTGGTGGGCCGAAGTTGTATGTTCATCCGCTATTTCAAGTGTTTCGATCCAATCTTGTAACTTTAGTTTTTTCTTTATTTTTCCAGGAATGCGTTCGATTTCCCATTCAGAACAACCAATATTTGCAGCCTGATCTAGAAGGTTGTTATACCATGTTGTTAGCATGGGGTTTTGGCCGCTCTTTATTTCTGCAAAAATGATTTCCAGGATTTTTGGTCGTGGGTGCCTTAGAATCTTTCCCAGGAACAGTAAGCTATTTCTCTCCACCACTGATTTCAATGATTGCAAACTTAATTCCCGTCGAATGTTTGCTACCGGGGTGGAGTTTGGCAACCGGAGCACTCTCTGCCAAAATGTTCCTTCCAGTTTTGCCCACAGTGTTTTCGGAAGATAAGGCATTGCCTCTGCTCCGTAGGTTAGAGCTGGAGTGGCTTTTGCTTTGAAGAATCTTATTATTGGTAGGATTGAGAATTTGCCGAATTTACGTTCCAAGGATACGGCTTGTGCTGCTAGTGTTTTTGCCTTGGAGAATAGATGTTCTTGCATTGTTATTTCGATTCTGCTGCACGATAGTTTAACCCCCAGGTATGTGAAACTCTTTACTGTATCCAGTTTTTCTGAGTTTGCAAACCACTGGGGGCGTTTACTCTGTTTAGATCCTTTTTCCATGATCATTATTTTGGTCTTCGAGGTGTTAAGTTCCAGATCATTTTTCTTTAGGTAGCAGGATAGGCTATCCAGATGTCTCTGGAGCCCAAAGGGCGTTTGGTCAAATAAGAGAATGTCGTCCACGTAGAGCAGACGTGTCACTTTCTGCTTACCTATTTGAGGAGGAAATGATCGGGTGTCGTTTTCTGCGTCCACTATATCCGCCATGTATGCTTTATACAATGCTGGTGCCAGAGGGCACCCTTGTTTGACTCCTCTCATTGTCTTTATGATTGTAGACAACGAGCCTGCTGCATTAAGCCGGACTCTGATGGAGGTGTCGCTATGCAAGGCCTTCATTGGTTCCAGGATGGATAGTGGGCAGTTTTGTTTTTCGAGTTTCGTCCATAGTTTACCTCTATTGACACGGTCGAAGGCCTGGACCAGATCGATCGTAGCAATGAAGATTTTCGGTTGGCCTTCTAGGACTTTGGACTTCAGGATGCTGATCAGCATAATATTGACGGAGGTACATAGGTTCTTTTCGAAACCCGATTGAAATGGGTCCGCTGTTTTTGCCTCCTTTTGCCATGTCTGAAATTCGTCTAGCACCAAGGAGACGAAGAGTTTTCCAAGCACATCTAAAAGTGCTATCGGCCTGTAGTTTTTCGGGTCATCTCTCAGGCCCTTCTTGTAAATGGGAACGATGTTTGCTGTTCTCCACGTGTCAGGAATTTGTCTTGTGTTCCTGCATCTTCGGAAGATCTCTGTTATTAGCGGTGCCCAGGCTTTTGCGTCCTGTTTTAGATGAATGTTGGATATTCCATCTGGGCCGGGTGCACGAGAGTTGTTTAACTTGTAGATCTTTTCCAGAATAGCCCGCTCGGAGCAAGTTATCCATTGCGATGTATTTTGTTTTTCCACTGCGGTTTCTGGTGTTGTAGGTTCTTTAAATAGTTCGGTGATGTGTTCTACCCATTTCTCTTCTGGGACACTGTTGGTGTTGGTCATATCTGTGGTAGCCTGATTGGTTTTTATTAGTTTCCAGAAGTCTTGTGAGTTCTTTTTACACACTGCTCTTAACATGGACTCAGCGTCTTCTTGGTATAATTTCCAACGAACTGATTGGAGCCATGCTTTGTAGCCTTTTTTTTGTATAGTTGCCGATTTTAGATTTAATTGTGTTGGATATCGTTTTGCTTGTCGTATTACCTTCCGTAAGGAAGATTTCATTATCCTCAACTCTTCATTATATTTGTGCCGATGAGTTGTTTCCAGTCTTCTCTTTTGCATTGGGCGTAGGTATGGAATGAGAAGAGGATAGTAGTCCAATTTTTCGGGGGTAGCTTTAGCAGTCCTTTGTCTGTAGTAGGATGTTGTAATATCGATTAAGGCATCTGATGTCATTTTCAGCCGGCTCCCTTGTGCGTTTGTTTGGAGCTTGTAAGGCATTGCTGTGGTCGCGTGTGTTCTTACTGGCCACGTTGCAGATAGTAAGTTGTGATCACTGCTGATGGTTTTCACTACCTTGAAGCTCGTGATTATAGAGTATAGCTCTTTGGAGGCGAAAATGTAATTGATGGTGCTTTTCTTTCCTTCGCTTTCCCATGTAGGGATGGTGGTGCTGGCAACTTCTAAAGAGTTCAAGTTGTACAAATCTCTGGATTTCATCAACGCCGACCATGCGCAACCTCGAGCGATTGAACATGGATTTGTTGTATTTTGCGGTGGCTTTGATGCTTTGTGACCTGGACAGGTGGCATTTAGGTCACCGCATATCAGAATATGGTCTACATCATAGATTTCAGCGACGTCGGTCAGTATTTTTTCCACGATGTTTAGAAAATCGTTTGTTTTAGTTTCTGATGGGTTCCAATAGATGTTCAGGAGGAGAAGGAGGTCGTATCTGAGTTTTCCTTGGGATGTTTCCTCTTTTTCCCATTTCAGTAATGTTACCTGGATTGCCAAGGACGATCTCAGATTGTGGACTATTCGTAAGGTCCCCCCTGATCGAACTGCTGTTAAGAGGCCTGATACAGGTCGGCCTTTGTCTCCTTTTTGAGCAGGAGATAATAGAACTTCGTAGCCGTCCAAGCTGGGTGGATAGAGCAACCAGGTCTCTTGTAAACTTATTAGATCGAATTGGCCAAGGTTTATCTCTCCGGGCTTGGTCAGATGGGAATGGCCTCTTGTATTCCAAGAGCCAATGGTGATCGTTAGCTTCTTCTTCTGTACACCTTGCGTTTGCTCTGATGAGTCTCCTCCAGTCCTCGCCGGAGGGCGGTTTGGTTGCCATTTCTTCACGTAGCGTTTCAATACGGACGGAATCCATGCCCATTTTTTGGGATCTTTTTCCACCTTGTCGACGTGCTTTAAAGTCGGGGGCTTTTCTCGATCGTTTCGCGTTTCTGTTTCCCTTCTGCCCGATCTCGAGGACGGGCCCCTCGGTAGTCTGTTTGATTGACTTACTGAGGACTCCTCCTGTGTTTTCCACCTTCCCATGGTAGTAGAATTGTCAATGCTCTTTACTCTTCCTTTATCTCTTATGGTGTCTGGGCTGTATTGCCTTGTAGTTTCTCGCGCTGTGTTTCTTTTGTCTTCGTTTTTTCGCTCGTTCTTCTCTGGTGTTCGGTATGATTTTCTCTTTGTTCTAGAAGTGTCTGTCACTTTCGAGGTACTCTGAGCTGATTTCCATCTTTCTTTCCCGTTTGTCTCGTGATTGCACTCTAATTTTGATGCATGAGGGTGAGCACTCCTATGACCTCTTTCTTCAGATGTGGTTTCCCTTAGGAGGTACCCTCTTTTAGACAGTTCACCTGCCGCCCGGAGCAGGAGTTTCTTCACTGTTTGAGACGTGATGTGCAGAAAGATGCTATCTGTCCTAGCTTTTTGTGCGAATTCCACTATTTTTATGTCCGCACTTCTGATTTGGTCTCCTCTGTGAATTTTTTTGAGGAGCTTCATGGTTGCTGTTCTATTGAGGATGATTTTTTCTCCCGTTTTGTCACATCTTTCGAGCTTCAGCGTGCGTGACGAATGACTCTTTTGGGTGAAGATTTTGGATGTACGCATGGAATTTTGTTGTGTGGGCAAGACAGAAAGTCTTCGATTTGATCCAGATGAGTCCCCGGATTTATGTCTTCGTCTTTTTTCGTCCCTCCTGTGACTCATTGTTCTGTGTGTTGGTGCATTTGCATTTTTATCTGTGTCACTTTGACTAGTCGGAGACTTTTGTCTGTGCCGCGATTCGTTGTTTGATGTCTCTTCAAATCTTCCAACATTGCGTTTTTCCTTGTATTTCCTTAGATAAGAATCCTCAGTGCCTCCGTGCTTTGATTCAGTTTTGTTGCTCTTTGAGTTGCCTAGACGAAAAAGCGTTTTCCTCTCTGGGGTGATTTGACAACTTCTGTTACTTGGGTCGTCAGTTTTATCTTTCTTTTTTGTTGGTGTTTTTTTTTGGATCTGGTGGTGTGAGTCTTTTGATTCATGTTGCAAAAGGTTATCATCCAGAAAGGATACCTTTCTTTTTTTTGTAGATGGTCTGGGAATGTCTGGGAATGTTAGGGGATTGATATACTTATAGTAATTGTGATTGAAGTTGTTTGCCATATTAGTGCCAGTGTGTTTTTCATAGATGTGTCCTTAAATAAATAATTATATATCTTTACACCCAAGCTCTGTTCCATGCCTGCTTGTTCTACTGTGTAAATTGCCCTATCTTGTATACTCCAAATACTGCCTAACTCATCTTGAGAGAAGTCTGACTGCTCAGCCACAGCTACCAGGTAAATCTGGGTGGTGCAGGCTGCTACCAATTGGGTTTGCTGCTAACTCCTGTAGTCTTAAACTTTTTGCAGTGGTCCCAGAGGGAACTGCACAGGTTTCTGCCTAACAGCGAGGGGCGAAGTTAGTCAGATTGAGGAAGAGGCTGTTGCAGTAGCCCAGCCCTGAGAGGACCAGAGCTCTGGAGACATTGAGTTTCTGGGGGAAGGGGAGGGAAGGGAGAAATGCCTCTAAAGAGGTGCAGTTGGAAATGGGCCTTCTTGGCAATGTCTGTGTTGTGAGGAGAGAAGGAGAGTGAGGAGTCGAAGAGGACACCAAGGTTTTTTGCCTCACAGGAGGGTGAGGGTGACCCATGGAGGGTGGCCAGAGTGTAGGAGGGAAGGATCTTCGGGTTATTTATTTATTGTATTGTTCATTTATATCACGCTTAATACTAGCAAGGGGTTTCTAAGCACGGATTGGGATTCAAACATGTGTTGCGCCATGTTGTCTTGCTTCCAAGGAGAAGGATCTCAGTCCAACTGGCATTAAGGCAGAGATCGTTAGCAGTGCACCATGCCTGAATATAAGACAGACAGTCAGGAATGAGTGAGGAATAGGAGGAGGTGAGTGTTGTCCGCATAACACCGAAAGTTAGGAGAGAAGGCAGAGTTCAAATAGGCTGGATGGACAAGGTAGAAGTTGAAAAGCCAAGGTGAAAGGATTGAGCCTTGAGGGACCCCACATGTGGAGAGTGAGATGGAGGACAGAAAAGGGCCCAGATGAACCTGGGTCAGTCTTCCGAGAGGAAGGAGGTCAACTATTCGATAGCCAGGTCTGTGATGCCAAGGGTACCATGGAACTGATGTATAAGGGTTGCATGACCGTATCAAAGGCAGAAGAGAGGTCAAGAAGGATGAGAACAAAGGAGAGTTGGAATCGAGATTAGAGAGCAAGTCTTCATGGGTGTTCAGAAGTGCCGTTTTCATGCCTCTGGCAGCTCTGAAGCCAGACCGGTGATCGTGGAGACAGGCAACAGATGCCGTGTGGTGGAGAAGGTGGGAGATTCCCAGCTTCTCCAATAGTTTGCCCAGGTAGGGGGTAATGGAGATAGGGCAGCCGTTAGCTGGGCAGGAGGTGTTGCCGGAAGGCTTATTAAGAGAGAGTGTACAAAGGAGTGCTTGAGACATGGCAGGAATGATCCAGAGGCAAAGGAGAGATTGCAGGAATCAGCCGAGGCTGGAGCAACGGGGGCAATGTTGTGCTTGAGTTCTGGAGGAGAAGTAGAGCACCTCTTTGGATGAGACTTTCATAGAGCGGTCTTGTCTAGAAACCTCATCAGGTGAGGTGGATAGCTCAGGGGCAACGTGTTTGTCTTGGAAGCAAGACAACGCAGCGCAACATAGGTTTGAATCCCGATCCTGCGCTTTGAAACCAATCTCTGGTATTAAGCACATATTGAAAGACCAAGTATAATTATTTTAATAATATGGGAAAGAAAGAGGAGTGAAGGAGGGAAGGGGAGAGGGAGGCCTGAGAGCGGGTGAGGGAGAAAGGTTTGATGTAGAGAGTGAGCACAGGATGTACTGAATTCTAGTTATGAAGTGAGAGGCCAGTGCAGTGCAGAGGGCCAGGGAAGGCAAAGGAGAAATGGAGACTGCAGTGGGATTGGAGAGTTCCTTGCAGATATTGAAAAGTTCTGCCGTGTTGTCAGTGGCACCAGAGATGCGGATATAGGTGCTCTTTATAGAGCGGATGGATAGTCTGTATTGCCTTTAGAACATGTCTGTCAGAGGATGTGCTTGGATCCTGCCACTTCCCCTCAGCGGCTCTGCACTTGTGTTTCAGAGAGGCCAGGTCAGAGTCATACCAGATGTTTGTGCTTGGAGGCAGGTTTCATGCGGAGCCTCATGAAAGGGGCAAGGATGTCAAGAGTGTTGGAGATGGAGAGTTGAAGGTTAGTAAGTGCTGTGTCAGAGTGAGAGTCGGTGGCAGGAGTGGGGGGGGAGTGAAGGTGGCAGGAGTGGGGGGGAGTGAAGGTGGCAGGAGTGGGGGGGTGAAGGTGGCAGGAGTGGGGGGGGTGAAGGTGGCAGGAGTGGGGGGGAGTGAAGGTGGCAGGAGTGGGGGGGTGAAGGTGGCAGGAGTGGGGGGGTGAAGGTGGCAGGAGTGGGGGGGGTGAAGGTGGCGGCAAATGCAGCAACTGAGACTCGCTTCATGAGTTGAATGACAGAGAATGAGACTGGAAGTGCGGGCGGGGGCTTAGCTGAGGGACCCAGGAGGTCAGGGTGAGGGGACGGGAGAGCATGATCAGACCAGGAGAGAGGTGTGGGGAGAGGGTTGGAGATGAAGATGTCCGCTGAGAGGAGAGCATCCACGGTGTGTCCGGCTGAGTGTGTTGAAGCGGATGGAAGAATGGACAGGGAAAGAGAGTAACAAAGGTTGCATCAGGGGAGTCTAGATGAATAGTGAAGTTTCCAAGGAGGAGAAGGTTGGAGGTGTTGGGCAGGAGAGAAGAGGCGAGGTCAGACCCCTCTGAGAGGAAGAGGGAGACCGGGGAATGGGGCCTGTAGATGGTGCCCAGAGTCAGCAAGAGGGTAGGGGAGACCCCAAGCCCGCAAACGAGGCATTTGAAGGAGGAGTAGGACTTAGTGGGTATGATGGTAGCAGGGACCCATTCAGGGAATGTAGGCTAGTGGCCCCTAGTGAATCTGGAGACTTAGAGTCATTATAGCTGTCCATGTGCAGCTGTGTATACTGCCACAGTCAGTCAGCGTAGTCCTGTGTACAGAGCACTCACAGCTCAGAGTGTTTCATGGCATTAGTGAACAGTCAGTCCTTAATGTAGGTCTTCTCAGGGTCTCTGCTAGGTCTTCCTTATGATTCAGCGATGCCTTTTTAAATTATTATTATTATTATTATTATTATTATTATTATTATTATTATTATTATTATTATTATTATATTTATTGAGCATGGACCTAGCTTCGAGAATACAGAGGTATACACCAGAAGAGATACACAGCGGGTGCTGTGATACAGAGGGGCAGAGAGGAGGGGTATAACTGTACTGGGTGACAGGGAGGAAAGAGGCGGGCGGCATCTAGAGAGTCAGATGGCACGGCGGGGCAACCTGATGGCCTATGTGTTGAGGAGGAGAGACTCCTTGAAGAGGTGAGTCTTGAGTTCAGTCAATGGCCCAAAGCAATGTTCATTAAATAAAGAGGACAGCAGATGGCTCATTAACAGGGCTGCAGGGTCTCCTCAGGGGACAAAGAGTACGAAATGCAAATGCTTTGCTTTGCAGGTGTCCTGTGCATGACAGCCTGCTCTGTGATGCACAGGTTTGGCCTCTATCTGCAATGCATCATGAAACCCTCAGTTACCAGAGTAAACAAAACACAAGCCCCTGTGGGAATGCTCTCATTTCAGGGGGAACACTATGGCTCATATTCCTTATGATGTGTTCATTACCACAAAAGCAGCAATGATTTGATTATTTGGTTTATAGCGCCTCTGTCCCTGGTGCCGATAAACACGTCTCTTTTTATTCTCCCTTCTAGACAGCAGAGTTCTCTTCACTACATCAGCAAAATCCAAGGTGTGCTTCTCAGAAGCTCGTGTTTGCCAGTAACACATCTTAGCTCCTTAAGTGCTTGCCTCTGCTATCTGTGTGCAACCTCCAGTCACAGGTTCAAACCGACGCAGTCCTTCATCCTTTCGAGGTATATAATTTGAGAAAAGCTGGGTTTATTTTAACACCTATTCTTTGATGCAAAGGGACAATTCAGTTTGTGATGTGCACTATATAAGTGGTTAATAATCTTTAGGCATTGAGCAAGTGCACTCTGCGGGGATCACCTCTGCCTACAGAAAACTGTGTAAGCTTTGTCCCAATCGTGAAAGTATGCTTTAAGGTGTGTGGGGTGCTGGGAGACAACACTTCCTGGCCAGAGTAAGTAAACACAGTATAAGGATCAGGGGTGCTGTCGTAGGCAAGATGGCATTACTCAGTCTGAGGGAGTTCTCAGTGCTCTCTGTAAATCATTAATCAAGTGTAGGGCAACAACCCTGCACCCACCTTCCAGGTGCTGGCGCCCCCACCCTGGGCCAGCATCTCTGAGCAAGACTGACACATTAAATACATTTTAATTCCAGAATGGCTGTTTCTACCGTGGTAAAGGCAACACACGTGCAAGCAAGCAGCCACTTGACCATATGGCCCTTAGGAACGTGCATATGGAATGGATGGGATTACACCAGAGTAATTCTGAGTCCAAATAACAGAACCATCTCAGGAAGGTGGCAAAGTACTGTTTTATGAACAATTATCTAAAATAGGGAGGTTACAACGAACATCAACGGTCGTACACTCAGTCTCTCAATGATCTCCACACAAAACATGGTCCTTATACTAAATAATGCATAAGAGTGATGTCACTCTACGTGTCAATAGTGAAAAATTATCAAGGGTCGGGATTGGTTGAGGGAAACATCAAGTATACATTTCTATAGGAGCTAGGATTGTTATAGGCTGCCCGTTATTAGGTGGACACCTTATGCCTACCTCTAAAAACATGTTATTTCAGAAACATTTAGATACATATTTTCTCATTGGTCTTCAAACTATAAGGTCCTTCGTTATACGGACTAATACAATTGATTGGCACACTTGTGACATGTCTGGAACACGGATCATTTTAGCAGCACGTAAGCCCAGACACAGGTGCAAGGAGATAGGGCATGAAACTACCCCACCACCCAAGTAGCCCAGCATCTCTCACCACCCATGCCATCTGCCATGAAAGTGTGTGTGTACTTGGCCTTGCAGCGTATCCTCTTCTTTGAGAATGCACAGGAGTGAGGGCACTCCCTATCATGTTTGGAACACCAAGTTCAAGCTCTGTTTCCATCCTTGGCTCAGGGACAGGAGACCACAATTTGGTCAATTTTGCAGCTTTTAAATACTGTAAATGAATTAAAGTTTGGCAACCCTTGTGTTCTTTTTTGCACCTTATCGTGAGAAGGTCCATGCTCTGCATACTCACCCTTCTTCAGAATGGATAGCTGACCTCTCTTCTTGAATCTTGACTCCACGCCAGGCAACCTCTCCATGCAGTCATACGCCTATTATTCTTGCTGCATGCAACACTGTTTTTATTTCCATTCCTGCTTCATGGTTTCTGCTACTTAATTCATGATACTAATGTCCAGTTTCTGTACAATGGCGGCTTCACCTCATTCTATTCAGTACTCATAGCCAGCTTCTATGATGACTTTATCTAGCGTTCCAGAACCTGTACATTTATTAAACAGCTGTTTTCTGCAGCACTTCGTGCATGTGTAATCTTTTTCTCTTATGCTTGAGAGTTCACTTGATCCTGATGTCACCACTAGCTCTCTAGGATCCATTCATCATCTTCAGCCCATGTCTCGAGATGTTGTGCACACTTGCTTATGATGTCACCAATTCACCGTCCATCTTCTCTTCATACTCCTTCAGGGCTTTCCTCCTGTAGGTTGTGATCACTTTGAGGGTACATTCGGTAGTGTTGTCTCAATGGGCATCTTCTTTCAAACACTCGCTGCAGTATTGTTATTATGGCTGGTGTCAGGCACGACACAATCTCATGTCTCCAGTAAAGGGGAGGAAGGGGGCGGGATCCACTACAGATGTACACAACTGCTCCTCTACACACTCATGTGGTAAAGGCAACACACATGCAAGCAAGCACACACTCATGTGGAAAAAGGCAACACATGTGCAACCAGGCACTCATGTGCTAAAGGCAACACAAGGCCAAGCACACACTCATGTGGTAAAGGCAGCACACGTGCAAGCAGCCACTTATGTGGTAAAGGCAACACACGTGCAAGCAGCCACGCATGTGGTAAGGTCAACACACATGCAAGCAGCCACTCATGTTGTAAAGGCAACACACATGCAAGCAGCCACTCATGTGGTAAAGGCAACACACGTGCAAGCAGCCACGCATGTGGTAAAGGCAACACACGTGCAAGCAGCCACGCATGTGGTAAAGGCAACACACGTGCAAGCAGCCACTCATGTGGTAAAGACAGCACACGTGCAAGCAAGCAGCCACTCATGTGGTAAAGACAGCACATGTGCAAGCAAGCAGCCACTCATGTGGAAAAAGGCAACACACGTGCAAGCAGCCACTCATGTGGAAAAAGGCAACACACGTGCAAGCAGCCACTCATGTGGTAAAGGCAACACACGTGCAAGCAGCCACTGATGTGGTAAAGGCAACACATGTGCAAGCAGCCACTCATGTGGTAAAGGCAGCACATGTGCAAGCAAGCAGCCACTCATGTGGTAAAGGCAACACACATGCAAACAAGCAAACACTCATGTGGTAAAGGCAACACACGTGCAAGCAGCCACTCATGTGGTAAAGGCAACACACGTGCAAGCAGCCACTCATGTGGTAAAGGCAACACACGTGCAAGCAGCCACGCATGTGGTAAAGGCAACACACGTGCAAGCAGCCACGCATGTGGTAAAGGCAACACACGTGCAAGCAGCCACTCATGTGGTAAAGACAGCACACGTGCAAGCAAGCAGCCACTCATGTGGTAAAGACAGCACACGTGCAAGCAAGCAGCCACTCATGGCTCTCCTCTTGACAGGCCCTTCACAGCATGCAGGGATTGGGCAGTCAGAGAACCCCAGGCCAGGCTGATGCCAGTGTTTTGCATTGCCGTCTGAAATGCCCCCTTCGGCAGGCACCATCCGGAGGTCTGTGCGGGGGAGTTTGAACTGTTCTATGATATTATGAGACACCAGGTTGGGGCTTTTACCCACACTCTGTGTTGCAGCTTTCCTGCAGTCCTGGCTGTTCTTAGGAAGTGGAAATCCTACAAGGTAATAATGAGGGGTACACTCACACGTGTCAGCAGAGCGCTTGATTTTCATTCTAGCAATGGCATCCAACCACCTGTGTCATCGTGTGCCTGGCGTGGGGAGGGCACAGCTGCACACTGACACACAAACCTAAAAACAACAGCGTGTGCTGCACTCGCTCATTCAATGCGACACTGCATGGTGTGGAGAGTATCGCTGAGTTTCTCAAGGCCACAGCGATCTCGCGCATCTAATGAGCAGGGAAACCCTGACCCTTTAAACAAATCAGATATGCAAAGTGCTATGCAGAGTCATTTCCATTATTAATGAAGGCAATTCTCATTCCAAGCAGAACAACAAGCAATACAGGCCTTCAAAGTGGCACAAAATAGAAAGAAAGAAAGAAAGAAAGAAAGAAAGAAAGAAAGAAAGAAAGAAAGAAAGAAAGAAAGAAAGAAAGAAAGAAAGAAAGAAAGAAAGAAAGAAAGAAAGAAAGAAAGAGAGAGAGAGAGAGAAAGGAAGGAAGGGGAAGCGTTACTCTGCTGCCACCCTTCTGTACTTTAAATTGGAAATGTGAAGTTTGCACATTTCCGGAATAGGCATGTTCCTGATGACAGCCCCCTCGCCACCCCCCTTGCCCATATTGACTTAGCACATGTCACGAGCTGAATGCAAAGTGAAGCAGGACGAAGCAGTGTCAAAGACATGCTGGCCCCTTTTAACCCTTTCATGGGCCCTCAGATACCGCTGCTGAGGGGGACCAAAGACTGAAATCACGAAATATCTACAATATGCTCCCCATGTCCCCTTAGAGAAGGCCGGCTGAATAAGATAGCCAGTGAGGTGAGCCTGGGGGCCGGTAACTGATGGCTTTGCCGCCTGAGAGCAGTGGTGTTAGGCGGCTGGCTGGGGCCCCCCAGTAGCACATGTGAAATTCTGGCACTCTTTCATACTGCGGGGAATAGCTCCCCCGGAACAGGTGCACCTGGATGTGTTATCTGCCCCGCCAGTGCTTATAAGGAACCTAGTTTCTCACTGGCCTGAAGAGAATGGATGGCTCTCTAGCTGCGGAGCGAGAGATTGCGCATGGAGGTCCAGTCCGCGTGCCGTGGGTCCTGCTAGTTGCAAAAGATATGAGTCGTAAAATTCAGGGGGGGAGAACGTAGTGCAGCAGGTCCGAGTAGGTCTGAGTAGGTAGTAGGCCGGGAGGTTCGAGTAGTAGCCTGGAAAGTCCGAGTAGGGCAGACGGTCTCAGTAGTAGCCTGGGAGGTCCAGGTAGTAAGCCGGAAGGTCCGAGTAGTAGGTCGGGAGTTCCGAGTAGTAGGTCGGAAGGTCCGAGTAGGGTGGAAGGTCCCAGTAGTAGTGCAGAAGGTCTGAGTAGGAGGCCGGGAGGTTCGAGTAGTAGCCCGGAAGGTCCAAGTAGGGCGGAAGGTCCGAGTAGTAGACCGGAAGCTCCGAGTGGTAGGCCGGGAGGTCCGAGTAGTAGGCTGGGAGGTCCGGATAGTAGGCCGGAAGGTTCGAGTAGTAGGCCGGGAGGTCCGAGTAGTAGGCTGGGAGGTCCAGGTAGTAGGCCGGAAGGTTCAAGTAGTAGGGAGGGAGGTTTGAGTAGTAGCCCGGAAGGTCTGAGTAGGGCGGAAGGTCTGAGTAGTAGTGCGAAAGGTTTCGAGTGAATAACTCAGTTTAATTTTTCTCACATTTATTTATATCCATTTAGAAAGCCCAAATCTGTCTTTCTACATCAACCTCAAATAAACAGCTCATGCATGCACACAGGGCTTCCTGGCTGCACAGCCATGCCCCTCGCCGCATACGAGTGTGCGCAGGAGCTGACACGCATGTGGCGACTACCCATTTAAGGGCACACACACACACACGGCGGAGTGACGTAACTCTGCTGTGTTGCCTGTAATAAACAGGGCTTTCCACTGGTGCGTCAGAGCGACCGGGGAGCCCGGACAGAGAGCACATCTCTGCGTGTGCTCTGTGTCTGGGGGGATCACGGGGGCCAGAGGTACCATATGGCCACACACAACAGTGGTGAAAAAGGACATGGAGGTATTTTATCCAGTTCTTCATGCCGCGGAGCTGGCAGAGTCCGCGCGGTCGGCCACCATCTTGTCCCCTCAGTGGTGAGGGTTGCAGCTCCTGATCGGAGTGCTCATGTGCCCCCCACATGGAATTATTGAAACCCCTGTACAGGGGACAGCATTGTGCTGCACATCCTTCATTTTGGAGAATTCTCAACACTTTTAAAGCATCGAGTGTGAGGTGAGGAACCGGGGGAGGCCTACAGTCTATTGTTCTTGTACCCTGGGCCCACCAAATTCAATATTTGGGAAAACCAATCGGTGGACCACGAGAACTGTCCCATTTTTCTGGCTCTGTGGACATTGGTGGAGGGGGCTACTGTGTTTGTAGGCCCTAGGGTGGAATAGTGGTAAGTGGCTATACACCCATTTTTTGACATTTTGGAGTGGGTGCCAGGCAGGGCATTTGGTGACTGTGTGGTGGCGGAGAGCAATCATCAGAAGTGGCTGCAAGGGGAGTGCCTGGCCAGCATCATCACGCTCAATATCTTGGCCCAGTTTGCCTGGAGGAGGCCATCAGTGAGTTGTGGCCCCAGTGCTCCGGTGGGGCGCGCGTGAGCTCACTATCATGGATGACAAGGGTGCCGGGGCAGGAGCCCAAGCACCAGCCCCACGACCTGCTGGACCAGTGACTGCGCGCTCCAGAGACAGCACTGGGCTGGGAGCCAGAAGTTGCGGGCGTTAGAGGTAAGTGATTGTGAAAGGTAAGTGTCTGTGTGTCTGTTCAAGGGGAATGTTTGTAGCGTGCAATGGAGGGTGCGAGGGTGAGAAGGGAAGTGCAGGTCTGTGTCTGTCTGTGTGAGAGTCGAGGAGGAGTGTTTGCGGCAGGGAAGGGAGACACAGGAGCGAGTAAGTGTAAGGGTGTGTCTGTCTGTGGGGGTCAACCAGGTATATTTTTGGGGGAAGGGATGGTGCAGTGGAGCAAAAGTGGGTTTGGGGGGTGAAACCACCTGACTTAAAGGTACCCCCCAGACTGCCCACCAGCATGTGAGAGGGTGAGGGAGGGCGGTTGAGCAGCTTCTAGTGGCTGTTTGGGGGGGAATACCAGCTCCCCAACCAGAAATCGGGATAATCCTGCCATTTATGAAAAGGACCAGCCTTTTTTTGCGTGCAGCCTTCGGCAATCGGCATTATGACATGGAGCCTAGCAACGTGTGCTGAGTGCAGGCGTGGGGATCAGATGTGTGATATCGTGAAAGGTGAGGTGTGCTTGGTGATTACTGGCTGCAGCGGCGGAGCAGTGACACATCTGTGACGTCTGAGATTGCAGTCAAAGAGAAGCTCAAGAGAGAAAGGTCGGGAGTGTAGAAGATGAGGATAGGGCAGGAGTGGAGGAGGGAAAGGAGAACGAGAGCCGCGTTCTAGCAGTGAAAAGGTGATCAAGGAGAAAGGATTTCTCTGCGTGGCGTGTCACCCGCGGCCCAAATGGGGGCTGTTGGGTGGAGGGTTGTGAGTGAAGCAGTGAAAGCAACACAAAACATTGACGCAGACACAGGAGTTTTTCGAGTGATTTATTGAATCTGTATGTGCTTGGATGGGGTGACCTGACTCTACCATGTTCCCCCACCATGAGGGACACATACAACTCTGGGACATACAACAATACGCAGGTCTCACCTGCCAACCAGCCTAGACTCACTTCTAAAAAAAGACTGTTACAAAGAAAAAATTGAAAGAAGGAAACAAGAGAAGGAGACAAAGAGAGGGAGAAATAAAGGAGAGACAAAAGGGAAAAAAAGATTAGTTCTCCCTGCAGGGCCGTGGCCTTGAGCGGCTCCTCAGGGCATCAAGGAGGTGGCTGGCCAGGCTGTGTTTGCCAGCTGCAGCCTGGATCAGATTGGAAGCCCCAGGCCACATTTGGGGTGCGGCCCGGGTAAAGAATAATGTCACAGCCCGGGACTGCATGTGGCAGGCAACCCTGTGACAAGCGGCGTGGCCTGTCGGGTAACAGCCCACCCGGGGACCAGTCAGAGTGGTCCGGGAACAAGGGAATGCTTGGTCTGCATGGCGAGTGCGGCCCAGTGAAGATAGCGCCTCAGGCAGGGCCGCTTGTGCGGACATTCCCAAAACAAGGTGTGGCCTGTGCAGACACAGCCTGAGCAGAAACCAGACAGGGTGGACCAGAGGAATCAAAAGCCCTGGGCCCTGTGTGATAACTCGGTGAACATGGTGGCATGAACTGTGAGAAATCCAACCGCCCTGGCGGGTGGTGAAGATGAGGAGACCCAATGGGACCACCAGCTTGCATGGGCAGCCAGCACCGCCAGGGTTCTGTGCCCTCCCTGGGGCACAGAGGGATGGCAGTGCATGCAAGACTTACCTGGATCACCGGCTGCTGAGTCCTACACAGCTGGGGCTCATCACAGGAGTGCAGCGGTTTCTCTCTGGCTCTGCTACGTGGGCAGGTGCTGGGTAGAGCGCAACAGAGGTGTTCCCACCAATCACCGCCACAGAGGAAAACAGCTCCGCCCAGGTAGGTGGGGCCTGAGCCGAGCTCCACAAAGGACACACCCACTTGACCCGGGAAAGGACCAGGAAGAAAAGATAAATAAGCTTTGCCACAGAGGGAAACTCATTCAAAACCCCATTAAATAAACACTTCCAGATAGGATATATCAGGGCTGCACACGCCCAAATAAGTGCAGCACCACCAAGGAGGAAAGGCCGAGTTTCTATAGTCCCAGTAAGAAAAAGCGCCACCACGTAGGACCCAGGAACACGCCTAGAAACACTTGTGTACAGGCGCGTTATGAATGACTTATCACATATAATATCATAACCACAATAAAACAGCCAGCAACAACCTTCACAACCACTTGTGAACCTGTGGCAGCCACCCGCGACAGAGCAGGGTATTGGTACACTGTCGAAGGATAAATATATGTGACAATCTGGAAGGTTCTGTACCTTGGGGGCTATTGTACTTATTCCATGACTAACAAGTGGGGACTAGAACTGGACATTAAGGGCAGACTGCAGCTGCCAGTGTTATTTACAAGAATGCAACAAAATGTGGGTTGGAGAAAAGAAGAAGGTTTGGAATAAAGGGATGGAGGCTAGATAAATGCTGGAATAGAAATGTGCTCAAAGTTCACAAAAAGTGGGGTTTGTTGTGAACGGTATCTACGACTCTAACAACTGTAATAACAAAAAACTGAATTTGACTAGGAAGTGGGGCAAGCGCTGAATACAAGAAACTCTACCTTTTTATTAGGTTAACTACTTTTTTATATAAAAGTCTGCAAGGGTAAAAAAAACTCTCGCTCTGGTGTACTGTGCCTTATTTGATATGGGGACCCAGGATTGTGTTCATTCTCCTGTACTAACATCTTTAAATAGCAGGTTGCTCAGAACCTCACCTTACCAGCTGGTCTAAGATGGTGGCGTGGTTCAATTTTGTCCCTTTACTGGCCCGAGGTAAGTTTAATATGTGCGCACCTGGGCCAGGGCCATCTAACCAAGGGCTTCAGTAGGAATGGAGGGTGGAGAGATGTGGGCCCGGGACCTTTATGGATGTCGACTGTGAGGGTTCTATGGTAGAATGTGTTAGAATTGTGTGAGAGAGAAGGAGCAGTTGGAGTTGTAACAGGCTTCCAATCGAATGCCTTATTCTTCATGCTTGGGGATGAGAGGTTAAAATGGAGGGAGTAATGATTGACAGTGCCAAAAGCTGTAGAGAGTTCAGGTAGGGTGAAGATATCTGATATCGAGAATAATGAGTGGAGAGCGGGTCTGTGACACTAGTGAGAGTGGTCTCAGTAGAAAGCTTTCTCCAGAAGTCGACTGATGGTGGTTAGCAGGGGGGAAACACTCTTTGGTTGAATGTCCTAATCCCTCTACTAATCAGTCAGACATCTTGAGAGCTGTCTTAACAGCATTGCGTTTCCTGATGTAAGGGCAAAGGTTGGCCAAATTGCGTTCTGGGTAGTTTTCCTCAGGGCAGCGATTGGTGTTTGAGTGAATGTGTTGAATGGAGACACTGCTTGACAGCTGAGAAAGTTAAGCATTCAATATATGGGGAAATTCGTCAGACATAACCCAATGCAGGCAGCCATCCTTGGATAGAAACACACAGTGAGCAAGAAAGAGAGACATTTATTTATCTTCCCAAATACAGCCATGGTACAAGCTGAAAAAAAGAAAGTCTCAATGTTTTTCTATATCCAGTATACATTTATAGAAAGAGAAGCATCACACATCAGTTGTGTTCTAACATGAATCTTACAACCTTGTGAAGGGAGGATAGCTCAGTGGCAATGGGCACGTCTTGGAATCTGAGCAACACTGGTTCGAATCTCGGATCCATGCTTAAAATTGACCTTGGGTATTAAGGTATTATAAATACCTGCACTTGCACGATCTAAATGTACAAGGCCTAGTAGGATTGTACCCCGCATCCCCACCCCCTTTCCTTGTTGCACCTTGAGAAACACACATGTATAAGCACATTACAAATGAACACAAATGAAACGTATTAATCAGACTTCCATGAGTGAAATACTTTGCGCTTTCTCATTGACTACACATGCTTCCTGAAATTCATCATCATTTCCTCTTGCAATGACCTCATACTCTCCTGGTCAGCACAACATGTGTTATACTCAAATTCAAACAATCACAAGAAATGTTTTGCAACTTAAACCGATGTATGAAAGTGGTTTTAAGATGATGCAGACGGTAGTTTAACTCTGCCAAGGACATAAGATGTCCTGTTGCATTCCCATTGGACCATCTGTCTGGCTTATCTGATTCTCACTTTACTGCCATTTTTAATTATAAAAAAAACTCTGAGCAACACTGGTGAAAAGTGTCTGTTCTACTATTTCATATTGCCTGATTCATTTGAAATGCTTGATATGGAGTTCATTTTAATTAAGATGGATACCGTTTGCTGTAGCATTTCTATATTAATGAAATATAATATGTTATTCATGCTGTATGCACATTTATGCATGTCTTTATAAAAGTGCTTTCCTATATGATTGAGTACATATACCCATATCCACTTTCAATTTACATTGTATTCATTCCTTAATGCACCTGCCTGGAATAAGGTGGTATGGCTGCCTCAATGAATACTGCTTCTCACTTTTACAATATTGGAGAGGAGGGCGGGGCACAGGCCCAGAGTGACATGCTCACTTGTCCATCACAAGAGTGGGGGTAGTAACTTTTGGTCTATTCCTATTCATTCCACCCTCTACTCGAGATATTGAACATGCTCTCATTTTTTACCCTCCCCGCATGAGGTATACCTGCGCATCCCTATAGCAGTCACCCCGCTCAACTCAATGCTCTTCTCAATATGGGAGGTGTCATGGAAAACTCTCCTAGTGTACCAATAGTGTCTCCAACCATGTTGTATTCTTCCTATTCATTATTTGTGTTTTTTATTTGTCAGAGGAGTGGCATATTTTGCCCTCTTTCAGTATTTATGTGTATATATATGCATCCCCAGAAAGTGTAATTGTTTGTGTCTATCTTGTTCCCACCCCTCTTACCCAAATACATTTTAATTAACATGCACGAGTGACCCTGCCACTACGAGAATCAGGATATATCATTAAACACCATTTCACCATTTATATATGTTTGGGGACAGACAAGCCTTTACTTTCACTCCTCGTTCTTCTTCGCTTCCTTCTTCTCTTCCTGTAAATAATAGTTAATCAAAAATGCATACACACATGTTTGTTTTTCTCTCTCAACCCCACAATGCTTCCATGTCACAGCCCTGTTTGCCAGTTGTTCAGTGGCCCCTTAGTTCATATAAGGGCCATGCTTTAGAATGCTTTATCTTCTTGAGCAGGATAGTCAGTCGAAGGGACATTGCAGGGAATTCGACCATCCACATGGTGGGTGTGCACTCACTTGGGCTTTTTTGAAATGTTAAAAGAAATAGAATGATGGTAGATTAACCTCTGGAAAATGTGTGGGGCTAATCCGCACACATTTTCCTATGCTCACCGTTTGACATACACATAGACCTGCGTACTTTGGGTAGACATAGCCTACAGGTGACACCCCCTCCCCTGTCATATTTAGTTAGGATCTGACAGCCAATACCAAGGCATCTCATATGGGGGAGGGGAAAACCTCCTTCCTACCATGGCCAGCTAAATTAACTATAAAAGGCTTCATGGATCTGCCCTGTCCATTTGTGTAAGCAGTGCAGATGGTGGCAGCAATTAACATAATTAGCATATGAATAGAATATACTTCCATGTGGGGCCTGACTACAGAGTTTCACAAAAGCAAATGGAAAGACCAACAACTTTTCATATGCACTGTATCATCCTAAAGCCAGCTCCTGGCTCTCAGTATCAAAGGCAGTGACCTGTCATGTCTTGGACTATGTATTTACAGTAGGCTACCCCGCAGTGGGACTCCATTCAGAAGGTATGAGTATGTGGATTGATGGAGACAGAAAGTCTGTTCTCAATGCAGCTTCACAGGAGACCTTCCGCTTTACTCAGGAACAACATATAGTTCAAGTGTGACCTGCTGCTTTACTCAGGAACCACAGAGACGTCAATAAACCAGAGAGACCCTTTCAACCACAACAGACATGAAGATGGGTGGGACTTAGTGTTACATGTTTTCACACCTTTACCTTTTCTGCTGCAAAGCACTATGGTTATGTCCTCATATATACAGGAGATTGGTAGTGGGGACCAAGGTCTGGTTCTTTAAGGTAGGCTTAGCCTGCACCAATCATGGTGGCCCATTTTGCTTTAAAAGAGGCTAGAGCCCCTATTTTGGGAAGATCATCTGAAGATGTCATAAGAGATAACAAGAAGAACTCAGCATTGGGCCCTGACTGAAGGGACAGTCTGCCTTAAAGCTTCTGCCAGTGAAGGAAGGTCAGGAATTCCAAAGAGGGAAGCAAGATCCCTCCCCTAAACATATTCCAGGGAACAGAGGGAGATGCTGAATCCGGAGGACCCTGCAGCTTTTTCAGAACCAGTACCCAGCTAGCACACACAGTGCCCTACTAGGCTCTGCAGCAAGCTTTCTAGGTGGGAAGCGCCAGAGAGTCTCTGAACCAACCTAGGACAAGGAAGTTGCCTGCAACACTCTCCTCAGCTTTGGGCTGTCCACCTTAAAGGACAATACAAGCCCAGTGAATAAACCAGGAGGAATGCACCAACAAGCATCAACCAGTGTAAGCCTTAAAGGACATGTTTGAGCCAGTCAAGCCCCTTGAGCTGCAACCGACTGCACCTCTGACTGTTGTCATGCCACAGTTGCTAACATCTTCCAAGACACCTTGACCAGTGCTCCGCCAGACAGCACTGTGACAATGATTGCTGACCCTGAGCCGCTGTGTAGGCCAGCCTGCAGTTGTCTATCTAGCCTTTCTCGCCAAACTGCCTGCCGCCTGATGCCCGCAGCTGTCTCCCATCCTGAACTCTGTCACAGGAGCTACAACACACCCTGAAACCGACTGAACCTTGTTGAGCACCATGAACTTCTACATGCTCAAGGTACACTGTGGTTCTGTCCCCCTCGTCCTTATCCGAAGGCCCCTAGTGCAATTCTATAACCCGTTGCTGCCTTTGTGTTGAAATCGAGTATCCTTGAACTATTGTGATTAATTAATTTACCAAAGGCCCTCCTGTCAGTATCCAGAGAGCATTACTTTTCCTTCTTAAAAAGGTTTGTCCTCTGCATTACCTTACAAGGTGTGTTGTATTTTGTATTGTGCTAGCACTGACTTTTGAATAATGATAAAGTAGATATGGTTATAGAACCTTGACTGGACAGTCATTTTTTGTTATTGGGTAATAATTGTATTTTCGGTGTGTTGCAACTAACCAACGATCCACGTACTTTCAGAGATAAACCTGCCATTCCATCCATGTTACCAAAATTGTCCAAGGAGGTTTATAATTAACTTGGGTTCCCAATCTGTTTGGGTCCCTTCTGGTGTACTAGAGGTGTGGGGGCTGTTTGATGGTTTAGAAACCGATATTCATCCCTGGACCACTGGTGCCCCTTAATTTGATTAGTCACAGACATTGTTCTAGTTGAGGGCACCAGGGCGCAGGGGTACATAAAGAGGATTGTTGTTGTTTCTTTCTTTCAGCTCAGTAGCAACTGGGCCTCTGTCTGGGTCCCGTAATTACTTTTTATGACAGTTAGGACCTTCATTCCTGCTCGTAGACTCGGCTGCATAGGTCAATTGAAGTGCAGGTATTCTCTGTCCATCTGTAACATATAAAATTGTGTGAGTTTTTTGAAAAATAAGTGCATTTTATTATCATCACTCACTCCTAAAACCTAAACATTACTATTTAAATGCTTTTAGTTCTTTGAAACACGACTACCTACTAAACACGTACTACTAGAATGTCTTCTTTTTTAATGTAATCAAATGGTTGCTCTTCCTCCCTCGTGTGCCTACTTTAATATCAGCTTGGTTCATCTATGCTGTACCTCGGTGTTCCTGTGATGTGGAACAAGAGGACACACCCAACACATGTTGCTTTGTCCTTTCTTGCCTCACCCTTTTCACATGTTCACACCACTCTTTGTCCTTCTCACTGTTGTGCTAAGCTCAAATATCATCTTCTAGCCCTTCTCTTAATTGGAAAAGGAAACATCTCCCCTCTGTCTTTTGAAGAGATATAATAATAAAAGAGGAGACATTTTTCTTTTCTTCTTCCACTGTTCTTTTTTTCTTTCTTCCTGGCGCATTAATAGATACATGTTATTCACTTCCTGTAGAGACCAAATGGAGGCAAAAATTCATGGTGCACCAACAAACAGAACTGTTGCACTCCCCGTTTAGTAAGACTGTTCTTGCATGTAGGGCATTGGTCTTGTCATTGTGTATTTCCTTGACGTGATGATGCTTATGTCATCTCTCTTGGTCCATGGCCAGGTAGAGCATGACCTCATCTTCTAAGAGTGGTGGCTGTGGTGCGCTGTTCTTTACCTTTTTTGTGTTAGCATGATGGCAGGCCTGTTTTTAGCCTTTTTATTTTGATGCAAATCTTCTCTGTGTTTTCATTTTGCAGTCCTTCTCTGATCTGGCTGGACTGCAGTCTCATCTTTCTACTGTGTTTATCCTAGCAAGATATAATTAACACTTTCTGTTGCCTTTCCTATTCTAATATATACACCCTTGACGCTGAACACAAGCGCATGTTCTATATAATTGCAGGCAAGTGTGACATATGTATTTACATTGTCTGTTTTTTTTTAATACTTTACACTGATATTATCATAAAAAGGTTACTCCACCTTCTTTCATCCAGGGGTCTCCTTCACCTTCCTGCATGGATATGGACATACTTATAAATATACTATACTTTACCTACACCTGCTCCACTCTACTAAGGAGACATTTTTATCAATTTGAAACCACTGTATCCCGCACCATCTTTCACTTGTACTCACCTGTGTCCTCTTTCCTCTAATATTAGTCAATGTGAGATCCACACACTTCTTGTGTCCACAGGTACCTACCTTTTGTCTCTCTGTTCATCTCCCTCTTTCATCCACTAATGCTTACCTTTTCTTAGGATGTTCCGTCCAACTGTGTCACTATGCCACACTCCACTATGGCCATATACAAATTCCTCTTGCACTCCTAAAAATGACAATGTTTTCACCTATAACACAAATCAATATTTTTACTAACACAAGTACCCAAAGTGATGTTCTTGGTACTTACTCTCATTCGGCATTCCATGCACCTGCAGGAGTGCTCTCATTTTGTTTTTCCTCACATCCCCGCATTCCTGGCCCTCCCCTATAATTTTCAAAATGTTCCAAATATACTTAATATATGATAGGCACACTATGTGATCTTATGGTGTTCTAGCAGGACGTGGGGTTACTGTTACTTAAATCAGGGCTATGCTTATATTGTGGGAATACTGTCTACTATTGTAGGGGGGAGATATATTCTATTGCGCCATTGCCCGCAGGCATCAGGGTGCCCAGACAGACAACATAAGGTAGAAACAAGACATACATGGACAACAACAATTTATTTGAAAATGATTATTTTTAGGGTTTTTTTTGAAAGGTGATGTATTTTTCTTCAGATCGCTTGGATGTAGGAAGATTGTTCCATGCACCGGCAGCTCTGAGAGGAAAGGGTCTCCCTTTTCCTGGGACTCGTTTGGCATGTGGTACGGTGTGGAGGTGCGCTGCGCCTGATCGCAGAGTCCTGTTGGGTCTGTATCGCGTCAGGGCACGTTTCAAGTAATCCAGCACCTTATTATGTACACACTTGTGGGTTAAGTTTAGTGTTTTGAATTGGATTCTCTTTTCCACAGGCAGCCAATCAAGCTCCTTACCGTAGTGAGAGATACGTTTGTTGTAAGAAACATTATGAATGACCCTGACAGCATATATTCGGTATGTGTGTTGCTCCCCCTCTTTGTGGCCATAACAGAATAAAATCATAACGTGACATCCCTACATTTCTCCAGAAGGTGTGCATGTTGCCTTCTCTTTCCTCATCTCCAAGTTTCCTTTTCTTCACTCCTTCTAATAAACCAATCATCACAGGTGCTACTGGTCCACAACCTACTCAGTACATGTGCCAAATCCTGCTTGTCTCTGTTTGTGATCTTTAACTGGTAAATAAACTTACATTAAAGAAGCTTTAGTTTGTCAAAATGAATCCATCTGCTTTCCTTACCAAGAGCTATCACTGGCCTTCAGAGTATTCCCTCACGTTTGCCGCTTCTAGCTCGCTTATACTTATTGCTCCTTCTTTCTCATCCATGGGCACCTCTTGTCTGAATAAAAACTCTGTGGGCACCCTTAGCAATCTGCCCTGTATTCTTGAAAGCTATGCTAATCAGTGAGTGTGTTCTATAAGTAATACTTTGTAATCTAATGGCACACTCCTTTATATTTTCTGGCCTTCAAATGCTAATATAAATTCTTGTGTATTTACATAATTAATCCTTGGGGTAGTGCATAGTATCCCCTAGTCTGTTACTCAAATCGCTCCCCAATATGTCTTCTGATATTTTGCAAAAAATGCAATAATGGTATAAAAACAGATCATGCGCCCTTACGCTACGGTGTTTGTAAGTTCAGTCTTCTGCTGGCGAGAGTACTTCCTCCCATTACTATTGCTTCTCCAGTTGTGGGTATGAGTACTTGTGCCAGTGCCTGCACATTGTATGACACTACTGTGTTTTACTGCAAAAGTGCTTATGAGTGTGTTAGTTCCTGATATGCTTGTGTAGGGGTGTGTTGTGCATGAACTACTGCCACTTGCTGCTGTATTAGCCTTCTCTGTTCTTTAAATTGCATTTATAGCTGTTACTGTATTCACGTCACATGGCTGACACTGTGTGTGATCTTGGGCATAATATTCCAAGGTTTCTGTGCTATACAGTGAGGGAATGATGTCTCCCCTCTACATGTCCTCGGTTGCCTTTCTGACGGGAGGACTCACTGTCTGTTTACTTGCATCACGTTCTTGTACCTTTATTGCAGTCTCTGTCTCACCCTTGCTATCTTTTTCCATTTCTTTCTCCTTGCCTCCCATGCCAGTTTCTTTCCCACCAGCGTCTCTCTCTCTCTTTCTTCCTCAATCTTTCTCATTTCCCTCGTCTACTTATTTCCTTGCCTTTTATTGTTACAATTGCTTAAAAAAAAAGCTTTGTGCATTTTCTCTCTTTTCTTAATAATATACCTGCACATCCAAGAGCTCTTCCAGTTCTTGCAGTCATTGCTGTGCTATTTAACCCAATGCTGTGAGGAATCTCCATGTGTTCATTCATTGTGTATGTTGGAAAACCATTGAGAAGGGCACTTTCTTTTTATTTTCAAATTACTATCCAAAAATAGACCTACACTTTCTTTTTAATTATTTCCTTTGATTGATCAATGTGCCTTTCTCTCTTTTGTGTGTGACTGTCCTGTGCATACTTCTAGTGTGCCTTTAAAAATGCCCCTCTTTTCCTAATAAAGATACCTACATGGTTTAAATAGGATACAAAATCACAGAGGGTGGGGGGGGGGCTATAATGAGTGCCAATATAATGTCTGTGATCAGGGTCTGAAAAGTGTCTATCATAGCCCTAAAATCTAAAATAGCGAATACAACCTTAAAAAGGGAAGTGGCCTATGTAATTTAAAATAAAATATGATCTAATGGGGGCAACCTGACCTATATATGTGCAATGAAAGGGGACAAATTCTAGTGTGAATAAACGTGCTCTAAATATTGTTAATTATACATACATTGTAACCAAAACAAAAATATTCAAAACTGTAAATGGCCACTAAATCAAAAGACATACACAGGGGTTCATCTGCCTCTCGTCTCCTTCCCTTGCTTCACTGGCTTCCGGTGTCTAAGCCGGTGGATTTTAGAGCCCTGGGCATAGTTCACTGGCTTTTTCATCAGTCTGCGTCTGGGTATCTACAGGTCACCTTTTGTCCTTATGTCCCTTTCTGCCGTCTCCGCTCCTCCTCAGCCTTTTTTTATGTCTGTTCTACGCTTCAAGCGCTCCGGTGTTGGGCGGCGCTCTTTTTGGTGGCTGTCGCTGGCCTTTAGAATGCCCTTCCTCAAAACCTTTGTGAGCTGCATGATCATTTGACTTTTCAGCCTTCTATTAAGATACTTCTTGTTTAGCTCCCTTGCCCCCCTCTTGCAACTAGTCTGTATAGCGCCAAGGTGCCCTAGATGGTGAACTCTGCGCTTAATAAATGATCTAACAGAAAATAACATACACCTCACAATCCCCTACATCCGAATCAAAGGTGCCCCAAGAGCATCATTTCAACATAACATATAACACAAATCAAATCATTGTCTTCTTTAAAAACTATCCAATCTCAAATTCCTTTAACTGAAGTTTTCACCCCAATCTAACGATGACATCCGCTAATAATAAAACACCATCATTACTCATATCTCTTATACAAAAACCTTAATAAGGGAAGTCAATGCAATGAGTCTTGGCTTGGGGGAATATTTAGATGCTGATGGTACTTAGCTCCTCCCCACTTAAAGGTCTGCATTAATAAGATTTTATTTTTCAAAATATGTCATCACAACCATTCTAAAACTCTCTCCACGGACATTATCAGTCCAAAACCACTTTGCTATTATATACAACCCTTTTCCTCATCCTGATATAAATAAAACATTACAAACCTTAAAAACCTGTCTTTGATCAACAATGTACACTAATTATATACATTTCCATATATATAAAATCTCTGCCGTACTCATTTTTATATATGCTAGTCCAAATCCAATGTTTTCCCAATCTCATTTTCACATGCAGACTTTTACGTGCCTCAGATCACACCACTAAAAGCAATGTGTCCACTTGAATTAACTTATTGCATAGCCCTTTTTAGTTTGGGCTATTAGTTGGTACTGAACGCGCTCCCTTTAAGCCGAAACTATTGTCATTAAAATAAGAGCTTTAACATAAGAGCTTCAAATATGGAAAGATGCCATGCATCTCATGTGTATAATCTTTTTATAATAGCTAAAGTAATTTGCAATACTTATAATAATTGATATTTTTCACTTTTAAATGTCATTCTGTATGTTTTTAACTTGAATTAATGCTGTGATTTTCTTGTTATTGTATAAATAATCACGTTCACCAATACAAAATCCAGACCTATTAGGTTTTCCCTTGCTTGTTTCATAATGCATTCAAATTGGACATGTTTTCCCACTGGCAATGCAACTTAGTTTCTTCTTTCGAGTTGCTGTACTGTAAAACTGAGATGTACCACCACGAGTCACTGGAGGTGAAGGTTTTACACAAAGTATCACTGCACCACTTTGTTTGTGATTGATATAATTGTTTGATTGTTTCTTTTTCAAAAAACTCATGTAAGAAACTTCAAAAATAGAAAAAAGTATGTGATACATAATTAAGTATAAAAAAGAGAAAAGAAGCAAAACAACAGCAATATAATACAATGCTGATTATGCTCGAATTAGTGTCTATTAGTTACTAACGGGGTAATTCATAGAATTTAGCGCACAAGTGGCGCACGCGGCTGGCGCACAGTGTGCGCGTGCGAATCTCTGCACCAGCCGCATGCGCTAAAATCCATTTCCGCGCACAGCGTATTCATGGATTTTAGCTACCAAAACCAGCCGTGGCGCCAATTGGTGCAGCGACCCTGCAGCAGTGCCAGTTACGCCCCCAAGAACGCCCCTCGCGTAGGGAAAAGCCATCAAATTCCCCAATCCAGCACAAAGGGCTGCGCTAACCCTGTACCAGCACGGCAAGCGGGTAACGTGTATTATTGAGGTTCGCAGGAAGTTTCACACGCAATAGGCCCTGTGCGAGTGGGGTACGTGTATTACTGGGGTTCGGGGGAAGTTTCACACACAGTAGGCCCTGTGCGAGCGGGGTACATGTTTTACTGGGGTTTACAGGAAGTTTCACACACAATTTCAGCAGGGTACGTGTATTTTGGGGGTGCGCGGGAAGTTTCACACGCGAAAGGGCCTGTGCGAGTGGGGTACGTGTATTACTGGGGTTCGCAGGAAGTTTCACACATGATAGGCCCTGTGCGAGCGGGGTACGTGTATTACTGGGGTTCGCGGGAAGTTTCACATGTGATTTCAGCAGGGTATGTGTATTTCGGGGGTGTGCGGGAAGTTTCACACGCGAAAGGGCCTGTGCAAGTGGGGTACGTGTATTACTGGGCTTTGCGGGAAGTTTCACACGCGATAGGCCCTGTGCGAGCGGGGTACGTGTATTACTGAGGTTCGCAGGAATTTTCACATGCGATTTCAGCAGGGTACGTGTATTTTGGGGGTGCATGGGAAGTTTCACACGTGAAAGTGCCTTTGCGAGTGGGGTACCTGTATTGCTGGGGTTCACGGGAAGTTTCACACGCGATAGGCGCTGTGCAAGCGGGGTACGTGTATTACTGGGGTTCGCGGGAAGTTTCACACGCAATTTCAGCAGGGTACATGTATTTCGGGGGAGCGCGGGAAGTTTCACACGCGATAGGCCTTGTGCGAGTGGGGTACGTGTATTACTGGGGTTCGCAGGAAGTTTCACACGCGATAGGCCCTGTGCGAGTGGGGTACGTTTATTACTGGGGTTCGTGGGAAGTTTCACACGCGATAGGCCTTGTGTGAGTGGGGTACGTGTATTACTGGGGTTTGCAGGAAGTTTCACACGCGATAGGCCCTGTGCGAGCGGGGTACGTGTATTACTGGGGTTCGCGGGAAGTTTCACACGCGATTTCAGCAGGGTACGTGTATTTCGGGGGTGCGCGGGAAGTTTCACACGCGAAAGGGCCTGTGCGAGTGGGTTACGTGTAGTACTGGGGTTTGCGGGAAGTCTCACATGCGATTTCAGCAGGGTACGTGCATTGTGGGGGTGCGCAGGGAGTCCTACACGTGAATTGGCAGTGTGGGTCCTCCCAGGTGTTCCCTCTACACCCTCCACGGCCCCTGCAGGCAGCCCACGCCACAGGGGACTACCCTCCACCCCTGGTCATGTCCCACAGGCAGCCCATCCATCATGGGCATGCCCCCCAGCCAAGCCACATGTCAGCTTGCACTACCGATCACCCACTCATGTCCCCCTGCACCCCCACCCCCCAGCAGTCAGGGGCACCTGCCAGCAGGCCCCCACTCATGTCCCCCTGCACCCCCACCCCGAGCAGTGCAGGAGACCTGCCAGCAGTCCCCCACTCATGTCCCCCTGCACCCCCACCCCCAGCAGTGCAGGGCACCTGCCAGCAGGCCCCCAATCATGTCCCACTCATGTCCCCTTGCACCACCGCCCAGCAGTGCAGGGCACCTGCCAGCAGGCCCCCACTCATGTCCCCTTGCACCCCCACCCCCCAGCAGTGCAGGGCACCTGCCAGCAGGCCCCCACTCATGTCCCACTCATGTCCCCCTGCACCCCACCCCCAGCAGTGGAGGGCACCTGCCAAAAGGCGCCCACTCATGCCCCCCTGCACTCCCACCCCCCAGCAGTGCAGGGCACCTGCCAGCAGGCCCCCACTCATGTCCCACTCATGTCCCCCTGCACCCCAACCCCCAGCAGTGCAGGGCACCTGCCAGCAGGCCCCCACTCATGTCCCCCTGCACCCCCAGTCCCCAGCAGTGCAGGCACCTGCCAGCAGGCCCCCACTCATGTCCCACTCATGTCCCCCTGCACCCCCACCCCCCAGCAGTGCAGGGCACCTGCCAGCAGGCCCCTACTAATGTCCCCCTGGACCCCCACCCCCCAGCAGTGCAGGGTACCTGCCAGCAGGCCCCCACTCATGTCCCCCTGCACCCCCACTCCCCAGCAGTGCAGGCACCTGCCAGCAGGCCCCCACACAAGTCCCCCTGCACCCCCACCCCCCAGCAGTGCAGGCACCTGCCAGCAGGCCCCCACTCATGTCCCCCTGGACCACCACCCCCCAGCAGTGCAGGTCTCCTGCCAGCAGGCCCCCACTCTTGTCTCCCTGCACCCCCACCCACCAGCAGTGTAGAGCACCTGCCAGCAGGCCCCCACTCATGTCCCCCTGCACCCCCATCCCTCAGCAGTGCAGGGCACCTGCTAGCAGACCCCACTCATGTCCCCTTGCACCCCCATCCCCCAGCACTGCAGGGCACCTGCCAGCAGACCCCACTCATGTCCCCTTGCACCCCCACCCCCCAGCAGTGCAGGGCACCTGACAGCAGGCCCCCACCCCCCAGCAGTGCAGGGCACCTGCCGGCAGGCCCCCACTCACGTCCCCCTACACCCCCTCCCCCCAGCAGTGCAGGGCACCTGCCAGCAGGCCCCCACTCATGTCCCACTCATGTCACCCTGCCCCCAGGTCATGACGATCCTCAATCATGGCCCTTATGGCCAGCCTCCCCAGCCCAAAGACCCAACCAAGTATTGCATCCACCCACATAGAAAAGGCAATTACATGATACAACCCCAATGGCAAGTATGTAAATGAACACATGTCCATCACACACACACACCAATGGATGCAAGTGAATGTGAAAACCCATATCATGACATGCATGAAACCAATGAGATAATACCACACATCGAAGTATGAAGAAAAAAATGTATTAAACACAACATGAATGTAATTAAAATCCAACACACAACAATGGGAATAATAAAAGAAAAGCTGCATGTCCGTAAAAGAATAAAACACAAGAAATCATAATCCAAAGAAATCCAAAAGAAATGGTGTCCAAAGTCACAGTCCAACAAAGAAAATCCAATGGAAAAAAGAAAGTGAAAACCATTGCTCCATGGTGAAAATAAAAAAAAAAGAAAATGATCCAATGGTGAACTATGTACAGATGAACAATTCAGGGTCCATGAGCCCAACTGATGAAATTAAACCTATCAAAAATACTACCTAATAAAAAGCTATATACAAAAACGTGGTGCATTGTCCAAGCACAACCAAAATAAAGAAAAAACGAAAGGAAACCTAACACTATCTAACTATATACAATGGTGGCGGGCAAGTCCAGCGGCTCACTCTGTGGTGTCCCGGGCCAGGGCATCATCGAAATCCATGTCTATTTGCCGGAGGCGGGCCTCTGTCCTGGCCCCAAGGTCTCGCAGGGAGGCACTCATGGCCTGTTCCAACTCCCTGTGAGTTGCCTCTAGGCACTCTGCCTGCCTCAAAGCCCGATGCATGGAGAACTCCGCCCTGACCATGGTGAGCCACGCCTCTTCCGCCCGCCGCCGCTCCGCACCTATCTGCTGGGCCAACTGGTGCCACACGGAAGACACTCCCATTCCTGCGTCCTCCTGCCCTCTGGCCGATGCCTGCCCCCCTGATGTTGATGGCCAATAGCCACCATTGCTCCCACCTAGAGCATGCTGCTGTCTATGTGCCCTGTCCTATGATGCCTGCACATCCTCCATCTGCTGGTCTCCAGTTGTTGGGGTGTCCACCCCTGCTGGACCGCCGACTCCCGACTGTGGCAGGGATGGGATCTCCACCAAGCTGGCTGTGTTGGTTGGGCCAGGTCCACAGGGGGCCCTGGTGGAATCTGGGCCGGAAGACGGTGTGGAGAACGACTGGCGCATAGCCCCCACAGAGGAGGAGAGGTCCGCCAGAGAGCGTGTCACATGTAGGAACCCTCCAACCATGGCCCCTCCCAGCAGTGCCACATCACGATGCTGCTCTTCGTGATGGTGTGCGTTCTCCGCCCAGGAAGAACGCACGTCATCACGAATGACACGCGTGCGCAACGCGACACCCACCAGGACGGATCCCATACGGTCGCGGGACCCCTCGTCCGCTGGTAGTGGAGAGGCAGGTGACATGGCACTCTCCCCTACCTGCGGATGGGCCTGGGACGGGGCCTCCCTGCTGGTGCATGGTGGTGCAGTCACAGGGTCAGGGACAGCGACATGCACAGGCCCCTCCGCGGTGACCTGTGCTGCCTCCTGACCCTGGCCCTGGACTGCACCACTTGCACCAGTGGTACTACCCCCACCAGGCCCCATGTGCGGCTCAATAGCGGGCTCCTCCTCCTCTGTGGAGACCACGAACCTGGATGTCTCCACACCATCCTCCGCCATTGGAAGCCCCTGTGGGGGCTCACCCGGCCCTTGTGCCACAGCCGTTGTGGCAGATGCAGCACCAGCCCCCTCGCTCCCGGATGATGGTAATTCCTGGGAGGGTGGCTGGACCTTGTGTCACCGCCCAGTGGAGGCAGCCCCACCACTTGGCTCCACAGTGCCGTCTCCGCCCTCTTCTTCACTTGACGCTGCGTAGAGGGAGACATAGAACACAAGCATCAGGGAACAGTACAAAATACCCTAGACAGGAAGCAATAACACATGAGTGGCACTGTCAAATGTCACTTCCATCCTGTCATTCCACAACACATGGGTGAATGCACACAACACACATGCAGAAACAGTCCTAGCGCCTGCAATCAACATCAACATCCATGTAGAAGGGCCCCTGTAAACCAAGATGTTGCCTTCAAAGTCACATGCATCCATGGCATTTCAAAGTCACACACACACTTCTCAGGGACACACACACACACATGTGCACCATACATGTACATGACATCAGCACCCATTCCACACCCCCCCTCCATGTCCAGGAACAGAGACAGCCATGCTTTCATGTGTGCATTCCGCATAGAGCTCCCCATGTTGCATTAAAACACATGCACCAACCATGTGGTTCACACATAACTGGTCTCACATGCATGACCATGATGTCCCTGCACACACACATCCATACATGGCCTATGTCACACATACAGGCAAGCATCAGACTACCAGCACACTGCAACATGCCCTGTCTCACACAGCAATGCTTGGCCACTTACCGCTCAAGTCCAGACGGGTCTGCCCCTGAAGGATCTGGGCATGGAGCAATGGGCCTACGCGTTCCAGGACCCTCCTCTGGATGTTACTCATGCATGCCCGGACGCCCTCCACGAGGCGCCGGGCCTTGCTTTGGGTCCTGGACCTGAAGTCCTCCCAGCGCTTCTTAACATGCTTGATGTCGCGGGTTGCCACCCCCTCCGCGTTGATGGCAACCACTACGTCGTCCCAGATCTTCTCCTGTCCTTCCTTGTTGGCGCGTGATGTTCCGAAGAGGGCATCAAAATGCCCCAGGAAATGCTCCACCAGGACACCAACTTCGGTGGCAGTGAAGCTGGTGGCCCTCTGCCTCTCTGTCTGGGGGTTGCCAATGGTGCCAGATGGAGATGTGCCCAACATGGCAACCCCAGAGGCAGGAGTGGGTGGGCAACTGGGTCCTGGGGCTGAGCTGTGGAGCGATGGTATCCCAGTTGGGAGTCTTCTGTTCCAGCAGGGGTGGACACAGCAACTGGACCCCTGCAGATGGCTGATGTGCAGGCACCAAATAGCAGGGCACGTGGGCAGCAGACAGTCAGGCAGCAGCAGATGACATGTGGGAGCGTGCTCGGGGCTCTGGGGGGCAGGAAAATGGCCTTCACGGCAGGAGCGTGGTCTTCTGTGTGTGTACGCGTGGCCAGCTTGATACAGAGTGATTTGGCACGTGAAAAAATTGCACGTCAGCGTGTAATTCGAGGAAAGGGCCTTAGCGCATAAGCGCGTCAGAACACGCACGCGATTTCATTGGACCAAAGGCCCTTAGCGCGTAAGCATGTAAGTTACATTACGCGCGCGGCCGTTTCCCTCATAGCGCGTGATGACAGAGCACACGTGGAAAAACTGCACGTCCAAGTGTCATTGCGTGTAATTGGAGGAAAGGGCCCGCGTATCTGAAGTGTATGTGTGAGCCGGTTTAAAAGCTCCGTGTAGGATGCCATTTCCTTGTACGTGCTTTTCGTGGAGAGCGAGTGGGTGAAATCTGTACTTCTTGTCGGTTCACACGCGATTACTTCACAGCGTTTCTAGTTTGTACTCCCTGTTACCTCTGACGACTCTTTTCTGATTTTTTGTTTGGCCTGTTTCCTCAAACAGAGTTCACTTCTCCTTTTGTCCTGTCTCCTCAGACAGCGTACAATTCATCTTTTGGTGGGGGTGTTGCCAACGCGCAAACGCGTGTATTTTTCACGTTCTTTTTCCAGGCAGACTGTGAGTTCCTCACGTACTTATTTATTTATTTATTCGCATTTGTTGAGCGCACATCAGACCGAAGGCATCGAGGCGCTAGTTACAGTGTTGCTTACACTTAGTTACATACAGTTCATGTCCGTACGGTTACATTGGACGAGATATACTTTTTTACAGATATGCAAGAGCGGCAGGAGCACAATGAAAAACGGGGTTAGTTGAATAGGGCAGTTTTGAGGTTTTTTTTCAGAAGGAGAAGAGAGATGCATCAGCTCTGAGGTCACTAGGTAGGGAATTCCAGAGTTTAGGTGCGAGGAAGGGGAAGCCTATGCCTCCTGCTTTGTTTCTGTTGATGCGAGGCACTGCTAGTTGATTCGTGTATTGTGCTCTTCTTGGTCTCGTGGATTGATATCTACCTATCGTGTCAGATAAATAAGAGGGAGCTGTGAGATTGATGCATTTGTGGGTGGTTGTGAGAATTTTGAAAGAGATACTGGGCCTCATTACGACCCAGGCGGTAAAGGGTTTACGGCAGCGTAAACAGCGCCGACCCTTACCGCCTGAGTACGAGGTCCCTTAGCGCCATGGCGGATTTAACACCTGCTTTTAGCAGGTGTTAAAATCCATGGCGCCAAGGGACCATGGAGTTAATTACGCCACCGTAATTTACGGTGGCGTAATTAACGCCTTCCCCACTCCCATTATGCCCTATGGGGCAAAAATGGGAATGGGGAAGGGTAAATGGGGATTGGGGACTTACCGCCCCGCCAAGGTCGGAATGGGGCGGTAAGTCCGCCAACCACCATGGCGTAAACATAGTTTACGCCATTGTGGTAAAGTCACGGCCCAGGCGGTAACTTACCGCCTGGGTCGTAATGAGGCCCACAGTCTTTGACTGGGAGCCAGTGCGCTGCCTTTCTGGCTTGTGTGATGTGTTCTCTCTTTGGGATGCTGAGGGCTGCTCTTAAGGCGTTGTTATGCGTAGTCTGAAGCCTAGATAAGTTTTTTTGGGAGGTGCCGGCTAGGAGCGCGTTACAATAGTCTAGTTTGGCTCCTATAGTTGCTCGGGCGATGGAGAGGCAGCCCTCCTTCGTTAGGAATGGTTTTATTGTGTTAATGAGTTTAGTACTCAGTGCTGAGGCCGAGACTATGGCGCTGACTTGTTTGTCCATAGATAGTGTGGGGTCTATGTGAACCCCCAGTGTTTTGACTGAGGATAGGACTGGGATGATACAATTGTCTATGTTGAAATTGATGTACAGTGGGTTGAGGTTGGAGAGGGTGGATTTCTGTCCTAAAATGAGGATTTTGGTCTTGTCCCCGTTTAGGCAGAGGCCGTTAGCAGCCATCCACGCTTGTATGGTGGCGTAGATTTGCTGTAGGGTAGTGGCGTCTTGATGATAATGCACTGTCAAGGGGAGGAGAACCTGCGTGTCGTCGGCGTAATTTGTGTAAGTGATCTCCTGCACGTCTAGTTTATCAAATAGTGGCTTGGTAAAAAGATTATAGAGCGTAGGGGCAGTGCAGGAGCCTTGTGGTACACCATAGTGGATGATGGAGGGAGCTGCATGTGCTGTGTTAGAGAACACTTTCATAGCTCTACCCTCTAAGAATGATGTTACCCAGGATGCTGCTTCATTTGAGAAGTGTGTGGCGTGTGTCAAATGACTGGTAAGAGTAGTGTGGTCTACCAGATGAAACGCAGCTGAAAGGTCAAGGAGCAGGAGGAGAGCGGGCTTGCCTTTGTCTAGGATGTTGGTAATTTCTTTTTTTAAGTCTAGAAGGGCGGTTTCAGTTCCGTGTCCCTTGCAGAACCCAGATTGTCTTTTACCTATGATCGCGTTCGATTCAAGGTATTGTTGAATCTGTTTGCGGGCGGCCTTGTCAAGTAGTTTCAGGAGGAATGGGACTGTGGTTATGGGTCGGTAGTTGTTAGGTTTAGCAGGGTCTAACGTCGGTTTTTTTTAAGAAAGGGCGTACCCAAGCCTCTTTAAGGCTGTCTGGGACTATGCCAGTTTTGAAGGATGCATTGATGAAGGCTGTGAGAAGAGGGGCGAGTGGTTCTGCGCAATCTTTGATGATTTTAGGGGGGCAAGCATCACACTTAGCAACTGTGCTTACCCCGTGTGTCACGTTCCCCTTCAGAGGTCATTGTAGGCTGCGTGTATTACGCATATACTTATTTTTGTGTTTCTGGGTGCCATAGCGTAGTGCGGGTTCATTTTTATCATGCACGTGGTCTACGAGGGGTTGCGTGCACGTTAATTTTTGATTTTAGGCTGCCTGTGCGTTGCGTTACCCGTCATCTTCCCCCAGGGGTCACAAACAGCCTTTTTAGAGCACTAGGGTACGAATTCCATCTAGTAGCCTACCCCTTTGGCCCCCAATTGCCCAGGACAATAGTTTACTGCAACTCCCATACGCACAACAACATCAGTGCCATGGTTGGGAGGCGACCAAGCGGTAAGGGAGGCAAAGGTGGCCAACCTTCAAAAGGTGGGCGTGGTGGGCGCGGAAGGGGACATGGCCGGGATTTGCAGGGTGCCCCTATACCCCCATGTGTGGAGGAACAATCAGGGACACCCATGCCCCCCCCCCATGGTTGAGGGAAACATGGCTGACACCATCTCAGCTCAGCCCCTGTTGGACCTGCCCATTGTGGCACCTGACCTGGTACAGGATGACTCCCAGGCTGACTTCCAGGACAGCAAGTCTAGGCCACATGTGGCGGTGCAAGTTGTTGTCACCAAGCCACGTGGATCTGGGGCAGCTATGGTATCTGCTGCCCCAAGTATGCAGGGTGGGGAGGCTGCAGGGGCAGCTGCAGCTCCATCAGCCCCAGCTCTGACTCTCCCAGCCAGGACAGTGTCAGTCCAGGTCCATCAAACTTATGTTCCCCCTGCCAACATTACCCTGGAACCAATGCCTGCATCAAGACCTATGGTCATTGTGCATTCCCACACTCCTACTACCCAGTCCACCGGTGATTCTGCCCCTACTGACCAGAGCAGCGTAAGCCACTCTGGCTCTGCTCCACCTTCAAAGAAGAGGAAGAAGGGAGCTCTGGCACAACAGGCTGAGACCCCAGACACGGCTACACACTCCGGCACGTCAAGGAAGCGTTGCTTTAATGACGCCGAACTTGATGCACTTGTGGCCTATGTGTCGGCACATAGCCACGAAATGCTGGTGACTGCAGGGTCCAAGACCACAACTGGTCAACGTAGGGCACACTGGCAGACCATCGCGGACCACATTAGTGCCCTTGGATTTGTGAGGCGCACAGCTGATGATTGCTACAAGCGGTGGAATGACCTGAAATGCAGAGCAAAGAACAAACTGGCCTCAAATCATGCCGCTACTCTGGTGACTGGCGGTGGGTCTCCACAAGAGGACAACAAACTCACTGAACATGAGTCTGTTGCTGGGGCCTTCGTCACAGAGGAACAGATCCAAGGTGTGGGAGAACTACCTGATTATGATGCATTGTCCGGTGAGCGCCCATGCATGTGTGTGTAATGCATGTGTATGTTGTGTGGGTGACGGGTTCTGATTGAGTGCCAGGTGAGGGTGTGTGTGCCTGAGTGGTATGGGTCACCCATGTGCTTCATCCAAAACATTCAGCGGCCTTGGATTTGGGTGTGACAGTATCCCTTCTGCCCACAGTAGTAATTTAGATCAACATTACAGCAGTTGCCCTTGAAGTGGCATCTTGCAACAACATTGTTTGTATTTTTCAGTGTTCGTTCAGGCTGATTGTTTCAATTCTCCCACTTTTGCTACGCCTTGCTCAGCCCTATTGTCACATTTGTTACATGCTTCTGTCATTGATGAACCCCACATTGGCCCACATGTGTTACCTTGTTAGGTGAATGATTTGACCATTCAGGCTGATTGAGTATTGGCCTGATCACATCAATTTTTGGGGCCTGTTTGAATGTGGAACATGATAGTTGTTTCCTGTCATGTTGAAGTGGACAACCATTGATGTGTACATCTGCCTGCAATCACTGTATTCTTGTACACTGGATGTGTTGCAGTGTGTGGCACATGCGTATTTTGTCACACTATGTAGCATTTTTCATCTCATCATGTCCATCTCACATGGATGGCTGACAGTACTCATTCACTGACATATGGATGTACTTGTGGAATGTACCATGGCTATGCTACATGCCATCTGTGTGATGTGTATTGGACATGCCACTCACAGGCCAATGTGTGATGGCAGTGCTACCCAGCATGCAGCAAATGTGTTGCTCTCCATCTTGGTGTCCTCAGTGTCTGCTTTTTGCCTCCCCTTCCAACTCAGTGACTCAGTGCCTCCCATAGCACCACCACCTCCTGATGCAGCAGCAGAGGGTGATGAGAGTGACAGCAGCAGTTCTCCTGACCTCTGAAGGGGAACGTGACACACGGGGTAAGCACAGGTGGCTGTTGGTGCATACCCTGTCCACGGACCTCCTGGGTGCCCCCCCCCCCCCCTGGCCCTCACATGGCCTTTTTTTTTTTTTTTTTTTTTTTACAGTGTGTTGCCTTGTGTGGCTCCCATGGGCATCCACTGTATTCCGGCTGGGCACATGCAGACTTGTCCTGAGTTTGGTTCAGATGCTTGGGTTTGTGAGACACACACCCCTCCTGCTTCCCGTTTCCATGGGCTTGCAAAGGGTGTGCCCACGTGACAGTGAATTACACAGTGACGTTGGACTCCCATGAGCTGTGTGGGCAGTCTGTAGTCAATACTGTGTATACATTCCTAGTGCATATTGTTGTTGTATTGTACACTGCATGGTGTATTGATATGTGCTTGTACATCCATGTCTTCCTCCTAATTTGCAGGTTCATTCCTCATGTCTTCACAAGGCCGTCTACTTTGGAGATGGGGTTCATGTTGTAAGCAGTGCACTTACACATTTGTGTGGCAGCAACACTGTACAGTTGGAAGGCGTTGATGTGCTGGCATAATCAGGTTGTAAGACTACCACTACTTTAACTTAGTACTGTCATGTTTTTGCTATGTTTGAGGTTGTGTAGCTGCATTGTATTGTTGGTAAGTATTTGGTCATGTGTGTTGTTAGTTCTTCATTACTGGGAGCATATTGTGTGTGGCCAGTTTCCATTAGGGACACTGGGCCTCATTAGGACCCTGGCGGAGAGGGTGTTACGCCAGCGTAGTGCATGGCGTACCTCTCCGCCATACTACGAGTTCCCGTAGCGCCATGGCGGCCTTTTCCGCCTGGTTTTACCAGGCGGAGAAAACCATGGCGCTACGGGACCTCGTTGTTAATTACGCCACCGTATTTTACGGTGGCGTAATTAACTCCTTCCCCACTCCCATTATACCCTATGGGGCAAAAATGGGAATGGGGAAGGGCAGAATGGGGATTGGGGATTTACCGCTCCGCCGAGGTCGGAATGGGGCGGTAAATCCGCCAACCCCCATGGCGCTATCGGCGGCTTTCCGCCATGCTTCGCGGTGCATTTAGCACCGCGAAGTCCGCCTGGGTCCTAATGAGGCCCACTGTACTTTGTGACACTTGTGTCAGGTTTTGGGGATTGCTTTGTTTGCTCTCACATAACATGACATGCCATGGTGTGTTGGGTGGCAGTGCTGGGGAGGGGTTGGGTGACATGGCACTATTGTCATGTTGTATTTTGCAAGGGGATAATGAATTTAGCAGCATAGAAGTGTGTCTTTTGATGACACAGCATTGGTGGTATTTGTGTAGGTAGGGATGCACACAATGTAACACTTCCAGGTGACCAATCTCAGGCTGGTATGGTTGTGACAGTTGACTGTCCCTTATGTCATCATCATTGATTGTCAGCTGGTATGTGCCAGGGCTGTGTGCACTCCACAGGGGTGTGATTTTAGGTGAAGTAATTAGCCACCAGCTGCGTACGGGCTGCCTCACCCTGTGCCCTTTCCCCTCCCATGCGCAGCAGCCGTGCATGTGGTTGGGGATGTGGGGGCACCACCATGTCCACGGGCAGGCCCCGGCGTGTTGCAACGTTGTGCAGGACACATGCTGTCACTATGATCCTGCACAATACTGGGGGAGCGTATAACAGCTGCCCGCCAGAACGGTCAAGGGAGCGAAAGCGTGACTTGAGCACTCCAAATGTGCGCTCCACTATGCCCCGGGTTGCAATGTGGGCTGTGTTGTATCTTACCTCGGGTGGTGTGGTGGGGTTCCGAATTGGCGTCATCATGTGGGTGCTCAGAGGGTAGGCACTGTCCCCTGGGGAGGTGGTGATGGGTATCATTAGTGGGGTTGTGACATTACTCAGTATCTGACATGCATGCATGTGCTGTGGCATTTATACTCACCGAGCAGGCATGTATCGCCATGCCGCCCAGCTTCTAGGTCCCGGATTAGGGTTGACATTCTGTAAATAAAACTGTCGTGGGTGGACCCTGGATAGTTGGCATATACTGAGGTGATGATTCCCTTGGCATCACATACTACCTGGACGTTAATGGAATGCCAGTTCTTGCGGTTTCTATAGATGTGCTCCGTTGCCCTAGGGGGACGTAGAGCCACATGGGTGCAATCAATGGCACCTAGAACTTTGGGGAATGTGCCACCGTGTAAAAATCCTGGACGGCAGCCTGCCTTTCTGCAGGTGTTCTGGGCAGGTATATGTGCCTGCGGACTGATGGGCGTGCAGTCATGATGGCCAAGACCTGGTGTAGGCAGCGTGACTGCGTGGCCTGTGACACCCCCCCACTATAGCACTTGTCCGCTGAAATGATCCAGTGGCCAAGAAGTGCAGTACATTGAGGACCTTCTCCAGGGGGCTGAGTGCTTGGGAGGACAGGGTGGGTGATGTGAGGTCATCCTCCCACTCACTCACCAGGTCGAGTATTATGTGAGGTGGAAACCTGTACCTCCCATACACCTGGTCACCAGGCATCCCAAAAAGGCTGGTTCTGGGTATGAAAATTCTGGGCCTGACTATTCTCCTCCTCCTCCTGCAGTATCCCACGACCACTGCTGCTAGGAACGGTATATTCATCCTGGCGTCTGAGCTTGTTTGTTGTTTGCGTGCACTTTTATGCTGCGTGGGTCCACGTACGCCTGCTTCCTGCTGGCGTACGTGTTTCTGGATTAGCGCGTCTTTTTTGGCGCATGCGTTAGCCCCGTTCGATTCCATGAATACGTGTTTTGAACATGCGTGTGGGCGTTCCGCGCATTTGCCTCCTGTACTTCCCCCATGATGCCCACATTTTCACGCGTTGTTCCCCATTCCGCGTGTCATGCCTCCTGTTCCTCCTACTTTTGTTGTGTGCGCTGCGCTATGTGCGATTTCGCTGTGCGCGTAGCGCACGCTGTTTGGAGACATGTGTGCCAGCGTGCGCCACGCAGAATTTTGGCGCACATCCTGGGATTTACACGCGCACGGACTTCCATGAATCGCTGTGCGTGGGTTTCGCTGCGATTTTCGCACTGGCACTGCGATTCGCACGCTTTCGCACGCAAAATTTCAGCGCACATTAATTCCATGAATCGGCCTGAAAAGCTCTATTGACACAGAAGGAGTTTCATTGGGTCAAGCATGACAAACTAATACTATGTTTACATAAACTAGTAAGTAAACCTTTTATTACATACGACAGGACGACCCCCTTGTGTTTCAAATTCCCACTGTCAATAGCTTTATCTATTTCCGTTGAAAGATGACCTTAATCATTTTATGAACATGCATTCTGGCTCCTGTGCAAACCCCATGGGGAACACGCCCCGCCCTTTAGGCAGGCTGTTGCATTGGCTAAAGCTCTCTGATCGCCAGTCCAGAAAGTACAACCACTCCAGCAATGCAATCACTACAAAACTCCAGATGTAGTATCGATGGCACTGAGCGTGAAACCAGCAGACATACTTGCAATGAGCCCACGCGCACAAGCTATAGAAACTCAGCGGATACATTTGTCAGAAAGAATTTGACAGCCAGACAAACCTTTTAATATTAGCTGGTTCAAAAGGAAGAAAGGCTTCGGGGGAGGGGCAACACCCAAACAAATGGATTTCTTTATGGAACGAAGAAAATATAAACAATGTCCACTGCCAAAACACTTGTGTACAGGTGCGTTATAAATGACTTATCATATCATATGTGTCAAAGTCGGTACTGCTCCTCCTTCAGTGGGAGGCAAAGCTCAGGGACAAGTGCAGACAGCGGGGGTGCAGACAGCGGGGGGAGAATTGAATGAAGCTCCGCGGGCGGAAGCAAGTGCTGCCTGCCGTCTAACAGCGAGGAGCCAACAGAGATACTGTGACAGTGCACATGAAGTGCCGAGAACAGAAAGTGCTTCAGCCCGTGCTGCTGCCACTCTGACCTTGCTCAGCGTCTGACGGCCGCTCGTTTATCACTGGAGCCCCTCTCCCCACAGTGCAGACCAGTGGCTACAGCCTGGCATATGCAGCAATCGAGATTGGTGTAGGACAGACAGTTTCACCAGACAAGGCGGGAGACCCCTCTATTTTCATTGTCTTTCTTTTGTGTTTATGTCCACACACTCATTGGCAATCATCAAAAAAGAATGGCGACTGTGTGGCTCCTGGATTGCATGCAGAGGCTTGTAACACAAACGTGAGGTACAGTAAAAGTTCCTGACCTGAGATTGGTGTTCAATGCCGAACATTTAGAGGAGGGTTGTGGGAACTCGGCGCCTGTCTTCAGGGCGACTGAGTCCCTTTGCTGAACCGGTGGTAAGCGTAACCTACAACATTGTCCCAAGGCCCCGCTGCATTGTGTGACACAACCTTTTTTTTTAAATATCCCTCTTGGCGAAGGCCAGTCCTCCCTTTTTCACGCCACTACCCTACAAACTTTAAGGACTCACCCTCATCTGAAGATGATTATCTCCATCAAAGCCAAAAGTGCACAATTCACTCCCTTGGATGTAGGTTTGTTTAGCTATGTGACGGCGTTCATTCGTTTGTTTTCCCTAATGTTCTGTCTGTCTACTTAACGTGGTGTATTGGTCCTGCCAGAGCGCGATACTTTTGTGGAAACCAGGGGCCAGATTTCAGTAACTTTGCACCGGTGCAAGTGCAAAGGTGCACGGTATTAGCACTGTGGCAAAGTGTGCTCTATTTTTTTAAAACACTGGGACATATTAGAAAACGATTGCACCATGACAAGTGCATTTTGGCACGGTATAAGCACCAGGGCAAAAAAGATACATTTTCACTGCATTATTGCAACAGGGCAAAGTTTGCCCTAGTGAAAAAACACACCCAAAATGTATCTTTTTTGCACTGGGGCAATTTTTGCCCAGGTGCTTATTTTTTTATTTTTTTTTTTACTTTGTGTGCTATCAAAATTAAATTGATTTTACAAAGGTTGTTAATTCGTAATTGTGTCCATTATTGTTTGTAGTTGTGTATGGTTCCGTTTCTAATTTCCTTGGTTCTTTATACTTTATTACTTTCATTTGGTAGTTTCTTTCTTTATTTCTTTGTTACTTTACTTCTTTATTTTCCTGTATTCCGGTCGCTGTGTCTGCTTCTGTCCTTAAGATGTTGGATTTGTGTTTTTCAAGCATTTTTCCAAAGCAGCTTCTAGGATTTTAGTTGTTGCTATCGTCCAGCGGGTTTTTTTCCCACTTAGGAGGCGGCACCACCAAGTATCCTCCTCTCGGAGGACAAAGGATTCCAGGAGCGGGGTTAGGTATGCTTTCCTGAGGTAGACGGTTTTCAGGCATGTCATCAAAAGATGTCTTATTGTTTCGATTTCAGCAGTATTCTTGCAGAGACGGCACTTGTTCGTGTTTGATAGCCCTCTTAAAGCTCTTATCTCGTTTGTATGCAAGAGGTTTAGCCTGGCCCTTAGGAAGATGTTTCTTCTTCGTTTGTCCGGAAAGCATGTGAAGACTTGGTAGTTTTCATTTCGTTTTTTGGGTTGGATGGGTAAATGGCCAAGGAGCTTATTGGCAGCTGCTTTTTCCCATGTATCAATCCAGTCAAGCTCTTGGAGCTTCTTCTTCACCCGCATTTGATTTTGGGTTAGATCGCTCTCATCGCATCCGATCTTTAACAGAGAGGCTTTCTGTTTGAGCACCCATTTTGCAAGGATTTCGCTTCTCCCTGTAGTTGTTTCATCTTTAAGCATATTATATTGTGGAGCGGAGTCTGGCATAATGATTTTTCTAAAAAGGGCCATCTCATTCCAATCGACAGTTGCCTTCAGTGACAGCAGTCCCAGTTCCCTTCGAATTGCTGGTAGGGATGTCGATTTCGGAAGGTGTAGCAGTTCTCGCCAGAAATAGGCTTCCAATTGTGGCCAGATGTTTGGCGGAATAGTTGGCATACCTTCTCCTCCATATGTTATTGATGGAACGAATTTTCCTTTGTAATATTTTATTACAGGCAACAAAGAAAATCGGCCAAATTTTCTGTCTAGGGCCTTTGCCTGGGAGGATAATTTCCGTGTTTTTTCCCATAAGTTCGATTGCATACTTGTCTCTTTTTCGGAGGAGTCAATCATAACCCCTAAGTATTTAAAGTCCTTTACCTGGTCCACTTTTATGGAGTCTATCGACCAGTGGTTAGGTTTTTGGTTTGGTTTAGTTGTTCTTTCAAGAACCAGGATTTTGGTTTTCTCTTTGTTGATCAGCAAGTTGTTCTTAGTTACATAAGTGTTCAAAGTATCCAACTGCCGTTGGAGACCGATCGAGGTCTGATCTGTCAGGATAATGTCATCAGCATAAAGCAGCCTCGGAATTTCTGTGCCCCCTAGTTTTGGTGGAAAAGTTCTGGGCTGGTCTTCGGAGTCTTTTAGGTCGCCGAGGAAGGCCGTGAAGAGGGCCGGAGCCAGAGGGCAACCCTGCTTTACGCCTCTTTCAGTTGTAATTTCTTCTGACAGGGTACCGGTCTGATTTAACTTTACTCTGATAGATGTTTTTGCATGTAGTGCAATAATAGGTTCAAGAATCTTGTCGGGGCACTTCCATCTTTTTAGCTTTGCCCATAATAGGTCTCGATCGATCATGTCAAAGGCCTGAGTCAGGTCCACAAATGCCAGATAGATCTTTTTATCTTTTTTCCTTGCCAGATTTTTTAAAATGCTTATGAGCATGATGTTTATTGTTGTTCCAACGTTTTTTGTGAAACCTGCTTGCAACGGGTCATAACATGACAAATTTTTTGCCCACTTTTGGAAACTTGTGAGCAGGTATGAGCCGTAGATTTTCCCTATTGTATCTAATAGGGCGATCGGTCGATAATTTGATGGATCGGATCTTTCTCCCTTCTTGAAAATTGTTACCACTGTTGCTGATGACCATGAGCTAGGAAACGATTTTGAACGACAGATTTCTTTGAAGAGTATGCTGATAAAAGATGCCCATGGTTCTTGGTTTGTTTTTAGATCGAAATTTGATATCCCATCAGGACCAGGCGCTCTTGAAGTGGTTAAAGTCTGTATTGCTTTTTCGATGTCCTCTTTGTTTGAGTAGTCTTCCCACAGTGTACTACTCCAGCTGTAAGTACAAGTTTGAATCAAATGAGTCAGAGGTTTCTTGAAAAGCGTAGTAAAATGTTGTATCCAGCGTTCTTCGCTTACTGCATTTGTTGTTGCTGCGATTGAAGGATTTCCTGCCCCCTTTACAAGGGTCCAAAACTCACGAGAATTTTTTCCATTAATCTTTTTTAACATTAGTTTGGCGTCTTGCTGATAGAGGTCAGCTCTGTGGAATTTTAACCATCCATTATATTTCTTGGTCTCCTCTTTAAATTGCCTCTTCAGCGATTGTGAGTTTGTCTTTTGGGCTTGTCGTTTGAGTTTTCTAAGTGCTCTTCTTTTTGTAACCAGGAGTTTGTTGTATTGGTGTGAGCCTTGTAGGGCTTTACTGGTTGTTTTTGAATAGTCACTTTGATATGGAATCAAGAGGGGTTGATAGTCTATTGTGTGCTGGCTTTTGTTTTTTACTTCACCAGCAAGTTTTTGCCTGTAAAATTCAGCAAGTTCCACAATCCGGTCTTTTGTCATCCTTAGCCGGTTTCCTTGGTTGTTTACTTCGACCCTTGTTTCCATAGTTGTTTTTGAGGAGTTGTCAGACAGCCAAGTTGTTTCCACGATATTATGGTCACTTGCTTTTGCTCGTATCACGCTGAAAGATGTTAAGAGGTTTAGCAGGGGTTCAGAAGTAAAGATATAATCTGTTGTGGCATTTTGATGAGCTCTTTCCCATGTCGGTATTTGTTGCGCGTTTGTTGACTTTTGGGCTGCGTTGTATATGTGCCTCGAGTCCATCAATTTCACCCATTTTTGTCCTCTTGAATCTCCCTGATGTGGCTCTTTTAGGTTGGTCGATGGTTTTTTCGGAACGGGACAAGACGCGTTTAGATCACCACAAATCGCGATCATCGTGATTTCTGTGTTTGCTTGAATGTCATCGATCTCAGCTTCGATCATCCTCAGGAATCTCTCGTCTGAGATTGCTTTTGGGTTCCAATATACCGTTATTACAGCCAATGTTGACTTTAAAGACTTTTTACTTGTCGGGTCTTTTCTTGACCATTCCACTTGAATTGATAGATGACTTTGGGAAAATGAGCGTTTTTTGGTTATCTCAAGGCCAGAGCCGCTTTTTACGGCTATTAGCAAACCTGCGGACGGTCGGCCTATGACAGCTTTTTTTTGGCTGGTGCAATTTCGAGTGAGTATCCATCTGTCGCTGGAGCTTCTGCTAGCCAAGTTTCTTGGAGAGCCACGATATCAAATTGCCCAAGGTTTGTATCTCCGTTCGTTGTTAGGTGTTTAAATCCCCTGGTATTCCATGATCCAAATTTCAGTGAAGTTCCAAATTTCAATTTTCAACATCTTTTGTTTGAGTTGGAGTTTCAGATGTTGTATGCCTCACTTCTGACTGCTATTTGCTAGAATTTGAAAATGAAGGTTTTGGCAGCCATGCCCAAAGTTGTTTAATTGGTCCAACAGGGGTTTTGCTATTTGTTTTAGTTAAGGACAGAGGAAGCTTTGCGTGATGAATTGTGGGAAGCTTTTTTCCCAGGTCTATTTTGGAACTTCTTAGATTAGGCTCCGTTTGCGATGGATTAGTGCACCTTCGTTCTGGCCGCAGTATCTCCGCAGAGTTTAGTCGTGGGTGTTTTATCGGGAAGGCTTCGTTTTTCATTGATTGATGGTGGCGAATATGGTCTTGCTGCCTGATGTTATCCCGAAGGTTCTCTGGCAACCTTTCTCGTTGTTTTTTTGCTGGAGCTCGCTTTGACTTTGTGTATTCAGTGATGATTAGTCCTAATTTTGAGAGGATTTCAGAGTCTCTGTTGGATATAAACGAGTTAGAGCACTCCTTTATATGAATAAAAGCTAGCAATGTGGTATGGTTCCACGAGCGTGATTTCCTTCGGGGTTAAACGTTTGAGGTCTTTGGTGTTTTTCAGAATCTTCATAATAGTGCCTCTATTCAAGGTTAGCGATTCCCTGTTTGTTTCGGATTGTTCCAATTTTAGAATTATTCCATTATTGCTCTTACAGGGATAACTGTGATCTAATCTGTTTCTGTCCCGTGGTCTGTTGTCTTTGATCTTGTCTTGATGAGATTGATCTCTTTGCTTTTTCATTTCTACCGGCCCTTGTGGTTCCGGTTTGTCTTTAGAAGTTCTATACCTGAAGGATGATTGTTCTAGTTTACTTTTTTGCGGAGCTTCTTTCTGGAGAAGGTCTGAGCACGAGAGAGTTTGAGTAGTATTAGTTGAACTCTTTCTTCTGCGTTTTTTTGATTGTTTATCTTTTTCAAAAGAGCATATCGATGTTGGTTTGCATGCTCTTGGGGGAATTTTATCTCATATTTCTGGCGAAAGATGGAGGGTAATATTCATTGCGCTTTGATCCGCTAAAAAATCTTCAGCAGTTCTTGGAGATTGTTTTATTTTATTTGCAGACTTTTCACCAAAGTTAGATGAACTTTTCTGGTAATCGAATACCAGGTAATTTTGTTTTTCGTTGGAAGCTCTTTTTATACTGTTATCAGGAGAATTTAAGTGGTCAATGATGATGCATGTTTGATCATTTTGGCTTCGTTCGTCAGCAGAAATTTTTGGACCTGCCTGTGGTTTTCTGTTTTCTTCGTTGGCTGAGATTTCTTGAATGCCAGAAAATACAAATTGAACTGGTCCTTGTTGAGAATCAGTTTGTGTATGAACGCAAGCGCTCTTTAGTTTGGGAGCCGCCCTTGCTGTATTGTTCGTTTTAGGACTTGAAGTTGCTAAATTGAAACAATTTTTAGGTGTTTGGGGACTCTTTTCTTTTGCAGTGATGAAGCCCTCGATGAAAATCAGCTTCGTGTGCAACATAGCTAATAACGTAGTGTGGTCTCTCAATGTCTCATTAAGAGACTCGTAAAGTTTACCATTATCGTCGTTAGGTCTGTTTTTTTTGTAAAGGATTCATTCTGCCTTCCAGAATAATCAGGTTGGTTTCTGTTTGATGCCTCAAAGGAGGAGTCTTGAGGAACCCTCTGTTCCTGCTGGTGGTTCGTTTCTCGAGGCTCTCGTACGAAATGAGGAAGAGAAGATCTTCTTGCCGGTCTATGTGCGCCGTAAAGCAGCCAATCTGCGTCTGCGGATATTCTAGGATGGTCGGACAATGAGGCTTTAGATTTAATAAAGACTTCTGGGTGGTCTGACGTACAAGGGCAGCCAACCGGAGAATCACTCCTCGGGCGAATCGACCCGGAGGTACCACCGTCCCCGAGGCCACCCGCGTGCACCTGTGCGCGGATCCCCTCCGCCGGCTGGGGTGCCGCCACCCCACCACGGCATCGAGGCGGGTCCTCCGTCTCTGGCGCCGACATTCCCGCCTGAGCCGCATCGTAGGAAGAGGAACCCGCCAAACCCCGAAGAGCCGCCTGCTCAGTGCAAGCTTCCATGGTAAGTGGGAGGTCTTGTGTTATGCAGCAATTTGTTTGTTTGGGTTGTTTAGTTGGTTTCGCCTGTTGCTCTACGGCCTCTTCCTGGTTGAGCCTATGCACCTGTGGAGACTTTTCCCTCGTGGTCGGTCCTCCAACTGGCCGCACTGGGATGCCTACGACACTTGGCAAGGGCTGGGCTGGGTATTCGGGCTGAGTATTCGGAACCTTTCCCGCATTTTCAGCACTTCCCGCGTTGTTCTCTTTGGTCAGAGAGGTGGTTATGTGCTGCGTTATGGCTAGAGCTTCGACCTCATGACTCACTCCTCGGGTTTTAGATTTTTGTTGATTCGTGACTTCCGTGAGGGGGATGTGAGTTTTAGCCACACATGATTGGCCCTTTTTAGGTGATTTCTGAGTGGTCACTGCCGCTTTTTTCTGGCGCTGAGACCCGGCTGATGTGATGGTTGGGCAGGTGCCCATCAAGGTGGTGTTTATAGGCAATAAAGCCTGAGGTATGAGTTTGACCGGATGTTTTGAGGAAAACGGAGGACTTGAGGACAGTTGGAGTTTCCGTGAGCTTCTAAGGCGCATGTTTTCTTCTTCTTCTATGCCCTCGCTGGAAATATTTAAAATGCCTGGTTGGTGGAAGTCAGAGGTTGTCGCCATGTCTCTGCCAGTCCTGGCAGAGACTGCAGAGACTGCAACTGACTCTGCTCTGACTCCGCGGCCGCTCTGCGGTGTATCTGGGTATTTGTATTCTTCTTCCTGTAGTAGACAGTGAGAACAGACTCGGAAAGTAGAGGAGCAAATGAAAAGTCCGACCTGCAGAGACTGCAACTGACTCTGCTCTGACTCTGCGGCCGTTCCGCAGTGTATCTGGGTATTTGTATTCTTCTTCCTGTAGTAGACAGTGAGAACAGACTCGGAAAGTAGAGGAGCAAATGAAAAGTCCGACCTGCAGAGACTGCAACTGACTCTGCTCTGACTCCGCGGCCGCTCCGCAGTGTATCTGGGTATTTGTATTCTTCTTCCTGTAGTAGACAGTGAGAACAGACTCGGAAAGTAGAGGAGCAAATGAAAAGTCCGACCTGCAGAGACTGCAACTGACTCTGCTCTGACTCCGCCAGGTGCTTATACAATGCCAAGGTGCAGTTGTCATGGTGCAATGGTTTTTTTTTGTGTCCCAGTGTTTTCAAAAATAGGGCAATCTTTGCCCTAGTGCTAATACCGTGCAACTTTGCTCTTGCACCAGTGCAAAGTTCTGTAATCTGGCCCCAGAATGACAAAAGCAGCTGCTAGAATTGAACAGTCCCCTCTTAAATTGAGCTCCTGGTCTGTAGCCTAATGTGTTAATGTAAGCACTCGCGTTAGTGCTGGATTTTAGGTTTCAAAGAAGAGCCAATACTTTGCGGGAATAGACCGAGCTGGGAACAAAAAAATGTGCAATTTGCTTCATAATTATTCGACAAGCAATGCAGCACGCTAGGTAAGGAAATATCATTTACAATGCTCAGCCAAACCGGTGTTACTGTACAAGCCACCGATTCCTAAAGCATATGTTGTACTTGCGTGTAGCGGTTGCTCACTCTAGTAGGGAAAAGGAATGCATTTTGCTTTGGGGGCCATGTATGTGCAAAAGCCATTATACAAACCGTGCATGTGTGGCGCTCGCTCGGGTTGCAGTTCTTGTTTGCAAGAGGTTGGGCTCTGGCCTGTGCTGCACCTGCGGCCTCGTCCCTTGGGCATGTCCTATCTTTCCTGCCCTCCGTGCCAGGTGCAGGGGAATGTCCACACCATTCTGGATTGCGTTTAGATCCGTGTGCCCAGGAAGGAAACGCTCGTGCTTAGCAGCTGATCTGATTGAGAGTGCAGAGGTACAGCGAGCCACAACATGTCTGATCATCGCCAGCATCCGTAGTGTGTGCAAGTTACTGCTGGCATTGACGCCGAGATGTGCCCTGGACCGCACTTCTAGTGGCAATGAATTCTTACTGCACGGCCGAGTAGCTCTGTGTTGGACTTCCTGATAATTGTAGTTTAACAAAGGGGATTGGGCAATGCTGTTATTCTGCAATGTGCGGTACAAGCAGTTGTCATAGTAATATTGTCTGCACAATGTACACATTTGGTACCTCGACTTACATTTACTGAATAGCATTTATTTCATGAAGACCATTTTCGCAGTGATCTTGGAATTATAAACCTGCGTTGATGTTTCTCCATTTATTGGTAAGTTGTGTTCCATGCAGACCCCAGTATAATCGTTCCAGTTGTAGTGAGATTCGCGTGCTCGGAAGAAAAAGGACATTTTCTATTTGGTGGTGTGTTGGTTGTGTGTGCACAATAACTTTTGTAGGGTGTGAAATTAAGGTACTGATTCATGTAATTTCGCACAGAAACTGCACAAAGGCCGAGCGCCGAAAAGGCCATGCGTGAGCCTATCTGCACGCAGTGCGTACTCAAGGATTTGTATGTGCTAAGTAACCGTATTTGCAATTCCCGGCTAGTACGACCCCGATATGCCCACACGCAAAGCAGGAAACTGCCAACTCAGCTACCTTTCCATGGTCTCCAAGGCGCGAATACACGCACCCTTCAAACAGTGCGTGGAGTCCCCCGTAAGCAGGGCTGAAACTCGGGGAGCATGTGCGGGTTTCCCAGGTAAGTGTATCCGGCACCCCTACAACGTGTGTATTAAAAATCGTAACTCGGCAATAACTCAGGAAATGTGCATGCAAACCCACGTAATTGTTCCTGCACCCCGCGACACAGTGTATGTGCACCCCTATGTTATATCGGAACCCTAATTGAGTACACACAGCCCAAAATATGACATGCAATCCCACCTGCGCACTGGAAATCCTACACTCAAGTATACTTACACCAGCCTTCGAGTGACGGATCCTATGAAGGACTTGCGTGGGAATTTCGCAGCTGAGACATTAGTGGTCTTAACCAGGCCTTCCTTCAGCCACTCGATTTATAAGCACTATGTGTGTCTTTCGCTGTTAAAAGCATTGGCAAAGCCAACAGTTTTGGCGTATGTGTAAGTATTAAACATTTGCCAGCCACTGATATTAAATGCCCATGTATCTGCACCATTCTATATCTGCCACAATCAATGGCATTTAACACCACTATGGAAGGCCCAGGCAAGTGCCTTTCCCATGCCTACACAAAAGTCCAAACCATTGGCATTGACAATGCTTGTTTCTTTTTATATTAAAAAAAAAGACATCCTATACACAGATACATCTACACTAACTACTCCTTTCCTCATTAAAGGTCCAACATTATTGTCTCCTCCATGCCCCCCTCCGTACCTTTATTTATAGCGCGCTTCATACCCAGAGGACCCAGAGGATTCTAAGCACGGACCCGGGGATCGAACCTGTGTTGCTCTGTGATGTCTTAGTTCCAAGGCGAGCACGTTGCCCCTGAGCTACCTCCGCGAGACATTCCCAGAATAGGCCTTCCAGGTAAGGCATTCCCAGAAGAGGCCTTCTATGTAAGGCATTCCCAGAAGAGGCTTTCCAGGTAAGGCATTCCAAGAAGAGGCCTTCCATGTAAGGCATTCCCAGAAGAGGCTTTCCAGGTAAGTCATTCCCACAAGAGGCACTCCATGTAAGGCATTCCCATAAGAGGCTTTCCAGGTAAGGCATTCCCAGAAGAGGCTTTCCAGGTAAGGCATTCCCACAAGAGGCCTTCCAGGTAAGGCATTCCCAGAAGAGGCCTTCCAGGTAAGGCATTCCCAGAAGAGGCTTTCCAGGTAAGGCATTCCAAGAAGAGGCCTTCCAGGTAAGGCATTCCCACAAGAGGCCTTCCAGGTAAGGCATTCCCAGAATAGGCCTTCCAGGTAAGGCATTCCCAGAAGAGGCTTTCCAGGTAAGGCATTCCAAGAAGAGGCCTTCCAGGTAAGGCATTCCCAGAAGAGGCCTTCCATGTAAGGCATTCCCAAAAGAGGCCTTCCATGTAAGGTATTCCCAGAAGAGGCTTTCCAGGTAAGTCATTCCCACAAGAGGAACTCCATGTAAGGCATTCCCAGAAGAGGCTTCCCAGGTAAGACATTCCAAGAAGAGGCCTTCCATGTAAGGCATTCCCAGAAGAGGTTTTCCAGGTAAGGCATTCCCAGAAGAGGCCTTCCAGGTAAGGCATTCCCACAAGAGGCCTTCCAGGTAAGGCATTCCCAGAAGAGGCCTTCCAGGTAAGGCATTCCCAGAAGAGGCTTCCCAGGTAAGACATTCCAAGAAGAGGCCTTCCATGTAAGGCATTCCCAGAAGAGGCTTTCCAGGTAAGTCATTCCCACAAGAGGAACTCCATGTAAGGCATTCCCTTAAGAGGCTTTCCAGGTAAGTCATTCCCGCAAGAGGCCTTCCATGTAAGGCGTTCCCATAAGAGGCCTTCCAGGTAAGGCATTCCCAGAAGAGGCCTTCCAGGTAAGGCATTCCCAGAAGGTAAGGCATTCCCAGAAGAGGCCTTCCAGGTAAGGCATTCCCAGAAGAGGCCTTCCAGGTAAGGCATTTCCAGAAGAGGCCTTCCAGGTAAGGCATTCCCAGAAGGTAAGGCATTCCCAGAAGAGGCCTTCCAGGTAAGGCATTCCCGGAAGAGGCCTTCCAGGTAAGGCATTCCCATAAGGTAAGTCATTCCCACAAGAGGCCTTCCATGTAAGACATTCCCATAAGAGGCCTTCCAGGTAAGGCATTCCCAGAAGAGGCCTTCCAGGTAAGGCATTCCCAGAAGAGGCCTTCCAGGTAAGGCATTCCCATTAGAGGCCTTCCAGGTAAGGCAGTCCCAGAAGGTAAGTCATTCCCACAAGAGGCCTTCCATGTAAGACATTCCCATAAGAGGCCTTCCAGGTAAGGCATTCCCAGAAGAGGCCTTCCGGGTAAGGCATTCCCAGAAGGTAAGGCATTCCCAGAAGAGGCCTTCCAGGTAAGGCATTCCCAGAAGAGGCCTTCCAGGTAAGGCATTCCCACACCAGTGTTATGGAACATTCCTGTTCATGGTTCAGAAATGCCCCAGGCGACAAGTGTCATCTAGCAGTCTGTGTGAAGCATGTTTATATGGCTGAATACAATGAACTCACCTCAGAGGACCAATAAGAAAGTGTATTACAGAGTGACAAGGATAGGCCTCTTTACAGACTGCAGCTCAATCTCTACGGATCTGTTCTTAGCACGAAAACAAACCTGCATCTTTCTTCTAGAATGTCCTCTGCCTCTAACAAACAGCAAAAAGATGTATTTTCTGTAATGCAGGACCATTCCAAACCACCTGACCTTAGCACGGTTATCCGGCCCGCACCCGCGTTCTGCGATTTATTGGCCTCTTTCTTTACCACCAAGGTCTTGCATATCTGTGCTAGCTACGCTCTCTTATCTTGGTGCTAGTTACTGTTAGGACTCACCGCCAATACTGCCTTGCAGTGTGGAGGGAGCGCTGGCCAGAGGAACAAGACAAGTTTGTCGCTGACACATTCTGTCTACTATTGTAGCCCTCTGCTGTGTGAATCAAACAAGCAGAAGGATCTAGTAGTCGGAAGATGGGACACAGACCCATGACACACCGGCTGTGGAGGCAAAAAGAAGCAATTAAATTGCAGCGGGTTCTCAAAAGTTAACCCCAAAAAGAACACAGACAGAAAATAGAACCAACCTCACAATATGTGGCTGTCCCTGACAGATAACTGGTAGTGGAGTGGATCAGGTGATGCAGTGTCCCTGCGTATCTTCCAATGGAATGGAAACGCTTCTGGAACCACAAACCCCCACTAAGATAAATGGAATAGGGCAACTGGGCTCAAGTCAAAGAAGGAGAAACAGCTCTTACCAAAATACAGTCCTCATGACAGCAGGAAGTCCTGGAGAACCAGCAAGACACCAAGAACTACCCCGACGGCACGAGGATGTCTGGATAAGCCTTTGAAGAGGAGGAAGTCCGGGATCCAAGTCCAGTACAGAGGACCTACCCCGACGGCACAAGGACGCCTGGATAATCCTTGGAATAGGATGAAGTCTAGGATCCAAGTCCAGTACAGAGGACCTACCCCGACGGCACAAGGATGCCTGGATGGAACAGCACAAAGCAGCAAGCGTCCCTTGTGCGTGTACAATACGGTTGCTTGGGGAAAGATGCAGTGAGACAGGTCCCAGCACGTAATGGCGCGTAGCAGGATCCGTTGAGAAGGCGGGGAAGACCGTAGTGAAACTGTCTGTAGACCGTGTGGCATGTGGCAAGCAGAATCCAAATCGTAGGGCAGACGAGTCCGTTAGACAGGCTGAGTTCGGCAATGAGCAGGCAGCAAAGGACTGAAACGTATAGCAAGGGCAGTCCATTAAGCAGGCAGGGTCGGAATAAGTCAGAGGGTGAACTAAGCAGAAGGGTCAGACAAGGAGCAGGTCCGGGTGAAATGTAGCAGGGGTCAAGAACACAGGTAAACACAGAATCAGACAGGAGCACGGAAGTTCATAACAACTTCAATTAGAAGCGCCGGGTTGTCGCATAGGGCGTCTTATTCTGTTTGTGTCATGTGTCTGCGTGTCACGTGAATGGGATACATGTGCTTCCCTCTAGCATGATGACGTGCAAGGAAGAGCTTCCACCTTCGCCACGGCAACTGCCAGCATGCAAGGAACGGTGTTCTTTTCCACAGCAGTTATCGTGTCGACAGCCTGGATGATCGGGAGCAGAATACCAGGGGGCTTGAGTGGATTTATGGCCCTGGGTGGCGGCCCTGCAAGCACAGGCGCACTTCCACGAAAGCCAATTCCTGACAGTGTCCTCCCCAATGAACCATCCACTCCCCGAGAAGCAAGGAAAAGAGCAAGAAGATGGGGGCATGGACGTTACCGGCAGTCTCCCAAGTACCGTCCTCCGGACCATAGCCCTTCCAGTCAATCAGAAAATACCGGCTCCCCTATGGACCCTAGTATCCAGAATGGCATTTGCCTCATGCTCATCTGAACCCTGAACAGGCATGGGAGAGGGGCGGGCAGGAAGGCGTGTACCAGGGTGAAACGGCTTCAGGAGGGAAACATGAAACACGGGATGTAGCCCCCAGGACAGGGGTAGTGCCAATTTCACGCCAGGGGATTAATGACCTTGATGATCTCATAAGGACCCACAAAGTGAGGCAATAGAGATCTGCAACCCGGTATCTGGAGATTTTTAGGGGACAGCCAGACCCGCATCCCTGCCCGGTAATCTAGAGTCATTGAGCGATGGAGGTCCGCAAAGGCTTTGGCGCTCACCTGCGCCTGACACAGGCGATGTTCTACATTCCTGTGGACATCCGTCAGTTCCCTGATGGCAGGATTGTGCTGAGGAAACAATGGGTCCAGAGGCAGCACCCGCGGATGTTGGCCATACATCGCATAGAAAGGTGAGGAACCGGTCGAGGTGTGGATCGAGTTCTATGTGAATTCGGCTGCCACTAACACTGACTCCTGGTGCTGGAGGATGAGACAGTGGAGATACTGCTTGAGGGTGGCGTTCAGCCTCTCCGTCTGACCGTCCTCCATCTGTGGGTAGTTTGCACTGGAGTAGTGGTCGTTGTTACCGAAGGAAGCCGAAAGTGCGTTCCAGAAGTGGGAAGTGAATTGCGTACCCCTATTGGAGACAAGGAGAGAGGGGAGGCCAGAGAAATGGAAGACATGCTTCAATAACAGGTCAGCAAGAACTGGTGCCGTGGGAAGAACACGACAGGGAATGAAGAGTGCCATCTTGGTGAAAAAGTCTACCACAACCCAAATAGTTTTGTATTCCTGCACCGAAGGCAATTCCACAATAATTTCCATGGACGACATCGACTCCTTTGCTGGCGCCACCCCTGCTGGCGCCTCCCCTGCTGATGCATCCCCTGCTGGCACCTCCCCTGCTGGCAACTCCTCTTCTGGTGACTCGTTTGCTGGCATCCTCCCCTCCTGGCAACTCACCTACTGGCTGCAACTCCCCTGCTGACAACTTCTCCTGCTGGCGACCTCCCCTGCTGGCTACTCCCCTGCTAGTGACTCCCCTGCTGGCTACTCCCCTGCTGGTGACTCCCCTGCTGGCTACTCTCCTGCTGGTGACTCCTCTGCTGGTGAGCCCCTTGCTGGCGACTCACCTGTTGGCGACTCCCCTCCTGATGACTCCACTGCTGGCGCCTCCCCTGTTGGCTGCTACTCCCCTGCTGGCGACTCTGGTGACTCCCCTGCTGGCTACTCCCCTGCTGGCTACTCCCCTGCTGGTGACTCCTCTGCTGGCTACTCCCCTGCTGGTTACTCCCCTGCTGGTGACCCCCTTGCTGGCGACTCCCCTGCTGGCGACCTCCCCTTGTCCTGTGCAGAGCCACCAGCACTGATTATTAGGTTCATGAGTATCAAAGAGCAGAACCGCAATGCAGTTGTGCATGGCCCATGCACACTGATGTTTCCTGCTGTGTGACTATGACTGACTGACAGTTAAAATAATAAACTTGCCAGACACTACATCATAATAAAACTGAATCTCGGAAAATGAGTGCTGGTGCTCAGAAATAAATCCCAGCTCTCAGCCCAGACAAACACCACAACAAGATAAGCACTGCGAGTCAGAGGCCTTTCACACAGGAATCCCGGCTGCAGTTCCCAGCATTAGACGGCTCTATCTGCCTAATTCATGGCATTTTTTGCACAGTAAATAGGGACTGTGCACGCCGAAAAACTGCGTCCAAAATCGCGTTTGTCGATTCATGGAATCGACTGCGCAGGACTTTTTCGTACTTTGCAGGGACTTCGCGCAGGCTCAGCACATCTCTGTGTGCAGTCAATCGCCCTGCATGAGACCCCTTGCAGAGCGTGGCCATGGCCTGCGCAGAGGCCAGAGACACAGGAAATGGGGAAGAACATGGGAAAATGGGGTGTTACGAGGGATGGGTCGCAGGCAGTCCAAAACACGCCCACAACTGCGCAGGTAAAATCGTATTCATGGATTTGTGTGCACAACCTCACGTCGGAGAAGTGACCACACAAAGCTCACAAAGTAACCTCCACCCAAAAGCAAGCGTACAGATCCTTGGGAATCATAGCGCATAGGTAAGATTGGTGTGTGCACGCAGGCAATGTTTTGATAGAAGTTAGGGGTGAGCGTTAGGAGTGTAGCAGGTTGCAGGAACGGTTTACGAGGATTGCACAGCTATTTACCAGGAAATGTTAATTTTTACGATACATCTTACACACGTAGATGGGGTGTTGGGAATAGTTCTGAGGGACACTACACAGTGTCATCAGGGTCCTGGCTTGGTTGCGGGGGACCCCAGACAGGATTACAGGGGTGCAGGCGTGCGCCCGAGGACCGTGCACGATACGTGTTAGTGGCTGTATCTGCATTGTGCCTGGGCGTGTTGGGGCGTTCCGGCTGCTACTTGCAAATACGGTCACTTTGAGTGAACAATTCCATGAATACGTAGCGCGCGCAGGTACAATTCTGCGCACAGTCTTGCGCAGAGGCGTTCTCGGCACACGGCCTATGAATGATCTCTGTGCACGTTTCCATGAATCGACTCGAATGCCTCCTCTGACCATCACTCACCTGAGCACCATAGGTTCAAGTCACAGCAAAAAAAGAATGCAGGAACCTACGTAGAGGAACACACAGAGGACATAGACACGTAAAAATGCCACACTGTGTCTCCGCTATGTTTGTAAGTTAGCAAAATGAAATAAACAAGCAGTAAAAACTGCAAATGAGGAGCTATTGGAGGGATTGCATTAGCGAAGGGGTCGCTCCAGCGAATAGGCGCAAAGTGGCTGATTAACCAGCGTTAGGAAATCGTACTCTGTGGCATTTTACCGTAAAATGCCATTCAGTTCTCATTTTGGCATTTAGGAAACCGTTCTGAACTGGATGGTCTCTCCTCGTTATCTCTCCCGATTACTTGCGCTGGACGGAGGCGGAACGCGCGGCCGCCAAATATTTATCCACTTTATCAAGTTGTTTGCTGGCTGAGCCGTTTAATTTCCCCGCACTCGGCGTGGCATTTCATTTGCATACTGTTTAATTACTCTTCAAATCATAATCTGATCACATGAATGCCAAGGTGGCGCTGTTCATTAATTTCGGATCCGCTGCTTTTGCGTTCCTGATTGTTTCACATGGCTCAGAAAGTCGCACTGATAAAGCAAACTTTCCGCGGCAGGCCTAATTTCACGGATTACGGAGACCCCAGGGCGGGCTGCGCTCCGAAGGTTTCGGTCTCCAAGATGGCGCACTGGGAACAAGAAGCACATGTTACTGCCACGTTTATTTATTTATTTATTTATTGTGCATTTGTAAGGTGCTTATAGATCAAGTAAATTGTGTTTCAAGGCGCCACAAGGCAACGGGGAGGGGACATGGGAATTTAAGGCAAATGTAATAACAGTGAAGAGAAAGAAAGAGCCGGATGTACTAGGCCTTGTGAGCATTCAGAACATGCAAGTGCAGAGAGAGAGAGAAGGGACAAGGGGGTCAGGGGGGGAGGAGGGTAAGAGCCAGGAGTTCCACTGAGAAAGTGCTAAGGAGTAAGTTGCAAACAGCTGTAAGTGGCAGGCAGAGATCACGTGGTAAGAATGGTCAAAGTGTCAATGCAATAAATGCAGGCCTGTGACAGCACAGGCCAGTGGGCACCCAAGGCAAGTGCTGGCAGTGGGTGGAGACTGAAGGCGATTGTGGGGGGAAGGCCGGGACCAAGAAGGACACATTAGGGCCCTGGTCACCAATATCACATACTGTGGGGTGTAGCATGGGAGGGAGGAAGGGAAGGAGGAGGTGAAAAGGAAAGTCTTGAGGATCTTCTGCGATATGAAGAGATTCGGCTCAAGGTGGAGAGGAAAGGACAGCCTGTTCGAGAGGAGAGAGCCAGCCGAGGAAAGAGATCGGCCCCCAGCTCACTGCTTAGAGAATCGCTTGTCATGCAGAGAGTTGGTGCCGTAGGAACGTATAGATCTGAAGGGAGAGTATTTAGTGAGAGCAAGTTGCAGATGGCCTGGTCCCTGGCCCCAGACAACCTTAAGAATGATGCAGCGGGATTTGAATGTGATCCTTGCAGCAACCAGACGCCAGTGAGGAGAAGTTAGGGCTGGAGAGATGCGGTCCCTGAGCTTGAGGCCAAGGATAAGTGTTGCAGCCCTATACTGGATTAGCTGGAGGGAGCGGAGAGGAAGAGAGTATATTAAGCAAGATGCTATTGCGGTAGTCCAGCCTAGAGAGTACCAGAGCTCTAGAGACATTGAGCTTCTGGGGGAATGTGAGGAAAGGAAGGATTCCTTTGAGGAGGTGGAGTTGAAAGTGGGACTTCTTTTCAAGGCTCTGGATGTGAGGGAGGAAGATACACAGAGGAGTTGAGGATGACTGCAGGGTTTCTGCCTCAGATGAAGGAGCAGGGGGAGAACCCATAGAGGATGGCCAGAGTGAGGGGAAGAACGAGGGAGCAGGAGTCCCAATTGGAAGTGTCCCAGTTTTGCTGGTGTTGAGGCAGAGATCATTGAATGTGCACCAGGCCTGGATGGCAGATAGGCAGTTGGGAATGATGGAGGAAGTAAGGAGAAGATTGGCAGGACTTTTGTAGAAGAGCTGTGTGTCATCTGCATAACAATTGGAATTAAGGGGAGAACGTGGATATTAGGTGTGCAAGTGGACAAAGATAGATGTTAAAGAGCCAGGGACAAAGGTTGGAGCCCTGTGGAATGCCACACATGGAGATAGAGGTGGGAGAGGAGAAAGAACACAGGATAACTTGAAAGGGAAGATCAGTGAGGAAGGAGGTCAGCCAGTCCAGTGCAGGCTCCGAGATACCTACGGTATTGTGGAGCCGTTTCATGAGGATGGAGTGGTTGACTGTGTCAAATGCAGATTAGAGATTAAGTAGAATGAGAACAGCTGGAGAGTTAGAATCAAGAGATGAAAGCAGCTCTTCACAGGTGTTCAGGAGAGTAGTTTCCGTGCCTCTGGATGCTCAGAATCCAGATTTGGATGTTGGGGTCAGTTGTGGAAAACCAGCTCCACCAGGACTTTCCAAAGGATGGGAGTGATAGGGATGGGGCGGTAGTTAGCCAGACACGAAGGCTTGCTGGACGATTTCTTCAGGAGGGAGCGCACAAGAGAGTGCTTGAGGGAAAAAGGGACTGTGCCACTAGCAAGAGAGTGATTGCAGAAATCAGTAAGTGCAGGGGCAAGGGAACCATGATATTAATACTGACAGTTTGGTAGCCAACACCTCACACTGAATTGTCTTCTGGTGCTTGATAATCGTTGTTAACAGACAGTTCAATGGTACTCATCATGGGACGTAGAAAGCCTGAGCTGCTGCTCCAGGAATTTGAGTGGCAGATTTCATTCTATGAGCAAACCTATTTGTGTGGGGGCATCTAACTTCTTTACGCATTTTAATGAGACTATTCTAGTGCAGCTTCAATATTACAAGCAGTTAACTCTCTCCTTTAGGTATGAAAGCATCCACTTATGGACTGCTGTGAGAATGACAGGTCTCCTGTTCCCTCTCTACCCTTCCAATCACTCCCCTGGCATGCAAGTACTAAACCCACATCAAGATTCCAACTGCCTAAAACATTCGGCATTTGAATTCAGGTACTAACAGTGAAATGTTGTACATTAGTAATTGCTGGGCCGGGCCCTTGTTAACAGCACAACCCAGGTGCTGTTTAACATCTGTGTCCTTTTCTGTCAGGCAACTGTTCTGTAGGTCAACCAGGTCAAGTCAACATAGACCACAATTTTAGGGGGTGGGGGGCAGTGCTGAAGCCCAGTCAGCACAATGGTGTTGCACCACTACTTGTGTTTAATGCCTTGATTACTTATTGGTAATCTTCATTACTCATAGCCATGTTCTTCCCCATCCCAGTACTAGTGTATGAGGCAGTACTTGTGTATGAGGCACTATGCTTCATACACAAGTACTGGGATGAGGTAGAGGTACATGAAGGTAATGCCTGATTTAGCTACCTGTAATCGTCATTATTCCTAGTCCCACTCTTCCTCATCCCAGTACTTACCTATGAGGCAAGGAGCCTCATATGTAAGCACTAGGACATGGAAGAGGGACATGGAGGTAATTCCGGGCAAATTAGCTGATTTTGGTGGTTGGGAGGGGGACGGAAATGTGTGAGGGGGTGGGATTGTGCAATAAATCATAATGGTCATCCATGTCCATTCTAAGCAGGCATGGTATGTGATAGTGGCTAGAGAGGCATTTTGGTGCAGCCAGCCTAATCATTCCTCAGTTTGGTATGACTGTTTTTAACTGGGCATTTCTGATAAAGCAGTCCTGCTAAGTGTAATTACCTGGCTAGACTGGCATTTGGGTTCTGCCAGTCTAGCCGTTTCTTACTGCAGCACTGTATATTTTTCTGGGCATCTGTGTTAAAATTATATGATATGATAAGTCATATATAACGCGCCTGTACAGAAGTGTTTTTAGGTGTGACAAGACAATGGAAGGAACACAGAGGGAGGGTAAGATAAATGATCTTACTAGGCCTTGTGTCATTCAGATCGTGCAAGTGCGAGGACGAGAAGTGCAAGGGGAAAGGGAGAGGGGAGGGGAAAACAGGGCAGCAATGCTGTGAGTAAATGCAGCCGGGGCAACACGGCTCTGGGTAGTACAAGAGGAAAGAATGACTGTAGGTTTACAGTCCCTAACTGCGTGGTATGCCCAGAGGCAGTGCAAGGGTGACTGATCAAAAAAGAGCCTGGACTCAGTGAGACTGAGGATAGCCAAGCAACCAGTTGGTACAGCAGACTGGTAGGTCAGGTAGGTCAGCAGGGGAGGGAGGGAGAAAAAGCAGAGGAGAAGAGGAACGTGTTGGTCTGGCTCAAGTTTGGGAGGGGCAGGGAGGCCATTCCAGAGGGATGCACATGCAGAGGAGAGAGACCTACCCCCACTCTCTGCCTGGAGAAGCATTTAACCCTTAGGGCTCGAGAAGGAAGGTATTTTGGAAGAGAGTGTTGGATGAAGTGTGGAGTCCAGCCCCAGAAATACTTGTGCACAATGCAAAGGGTCTTGAACTTGATCCTTGCTGCCACCGGGAGCAGGTGGAGAGATTTCATGGCTGGAGAGATACGGTCCCTGGGCTTGAGGCCAAGGATAAGTCTTGCAGTCCTGATCTGGATAAGTTGCAGAGGGCAGAGAGTAGTGGAAGGCAGATTGAGAAAGTGGCTGTTGCAGTAGTCCAGCCTAGAGAGAACCAGAGCTCTGGAGAAAGTGAGCTTCTGGGGGAAAGTGAGAAAGTGAAGAGTCCCTTTGAGGAGGTGCAGATAGTAGTGGGACTTCTTGGTGACATCCGAGATGTGACGAGAGAAAGAGAAAGCGGAGTTAAAGATGACACCAGGAATGAGCGATAGAGGAGAGTAGCCTGAGGGGACCGTGAAGGAAAGCTGAGTGTCATCCACATAACACTGCAAGTTAGAGGAGAAAGTAGAGATCAGGTGTGCCAAAGGGGCCAAGTAGAGGTTGAAAAACCAGGGTAAGAGGTTAAAGCCATGTGGAACACCACAGGTAGAGAGATGTGGCAGAGTGAAAGGGACCAAGATGTACCTGTGAGGGGCGGTCCAAGAGGAAGGAGGTCAGCCAATCCAGGGCCTGATCCATGATGCCCAGGTTCTCACGGCGTCAATTGATCAGGATGGCGTGGTTGACCGTCTCAAAAGCAGGGGAAAGTTCAAGTAGGATGAGGACAGGAGGAATGCTGGAATCAGGATTAGAGATCAGATCTTCACAGGTGTTCAGGAGAGCAGTTTCCATGCCTCTGGCAGCTCTTAAACCAGACTGATGGTCATGGAGACAACCAACAGATGTCCAGCTTTTCCAAGAGTATGGGAGAGGGGATAGTTCCAGTGGCAAAAGAATGATTACAGAAATTGGCCAAGGCTGGAGCAAGGGTGTTAATATGGTCTTTGATGGTTCTGGAGGAGTGGGCGAGCACCTGTTTCGACGACACTTCCATAGATGGGACTTGTCTAGAAACCTTGTCAGGTGTTAGAGAGAAAGAGGAGAAAGGAGGAGAAAGAGAGATGGCCAAAGGGGGGCCGAGAGAGGAAGTGGAGATAGTGGACCGGATGTCCTGTATTGTAGCGGAGAAACGAGAGGCCAAAGCAATACAGAGGGCCTGTTGAGGGAACAGGAAAGGTAGAGACTGCAACAGGATTGGCCAGTTCCTTGTAGATTTTAAAGAGTTTGGCCATGTTGTTAGAGGCTGCAGAGACGCAGGCTTGAATGTGTGCTCTCTTCTTGATGAGTCTTATTGCTTCGACTGGCATTTTGGTGCAACCAGTCTTGGTATGTCTAAATGTGGCCTGGCATGCTTTACTGTAATGTTATTACGTGTCTACACTGGTCTACGTTGTTCAGCCAGTTGGACAGGTTTTCATTGTGGCATGGCATTTTTAATCGCAAAGCATTAATGTTCATGGGCACTGTTGGTGACTTGCACGTATTGGATTGGTGTTACCATACAAAACAATAGCAAACACTGTGGCTTTTTAGCCAATGTTTCTCTGAAAGTGTGCTGTATATTGCTTTAAAACACATATTTATATCTTTCTCCTAGTGCAGTGTGCAGCATACCCCTTCAGCAGCACGTTTGTGCATATTGCGCAAGTGTGGTAATCTAGATCAGCCCAGTGTGTGGCGAGACCTGTGATTTGTTGCCAAGTTACGGGGGGGTGGCCCTCAGCATGGATCGCTGGGGGGGGGGCAGATCTTGTGTTACGCCAATGCTCATCACCCATGCTTTTTGCCATACAGATTGTTTTTGAAATTGGCCTTGCAAATTATCCTTGTCTGTCGGAAAATACAGGCTATATTTGTCAATTTAAATCATGTTAGTGATGCTGGTGCCCGCAAGTTGTCTAGGAGATCTACATGTGCAAGTTAGAGATGACCCATTGATCAGACAGCAGAATGCATGGATCCTGCAGGCAGAGGCAGCCGTATTGTTTTTCTGTTGGATAATGCCTTCTTCATAAAGGGTAGACGAGTGGCAGGTCACCGCCCATTATGAACGAGGCACCAGTTGCTACACCCATGCTCATTTTGCTCAACATATTAATAGGACCCTTCATATATTTTATGGTTGAGTTCTTATATTTTTTTTGCACATTTCATGGTGTCTCTATAAAACAGAATGTTATTACAGCCTTGTGATTTATACTTTTATTTTGCATATGAAGGGATACATTGATCACATGGTTTCAATATGTTCATTTTTCCAATCTTAACAATTATTGTCACATAAAAACATTTAAGGTTAGTTAACAAATGAGGCTTTGGCTGACTCTCCCTTGACTGAATTCTGTGGCCCGGCACGTGAGCAATAGGAGTGCATTGGGGAGGTGTTAAAGTGGCAGTGGATTTGATTGTTTGAGAAAGCAGAACTTTGTGAATACTGAATGTTTTTAAAACCATTATAATACATCGATTGACTCCCTCCTCAGAATGTTTTTGCATGTGCAGTCCCAAAAGATATGTATAAACTATACTTGTTGAAATCCTGGATGTAGAATCGGGCGCATTGTCCAACAAAACGGGAATTAATATTATCATAGCAACATCAAAAGGCATTGTTCAACAATGAACACATATTATGAAAATCATTTTCTCAAAGGAAGTTATCTGCGATCCCAAAAAATAGGTAAACTAAACACTGCACTGGAGGGCAAACAATATTTTTTAGCATCCAGCAAAAAAAGCAAATGGTGGAATCGAGGCACTTTTAGAGATGATGCAACTGTGAACAGATCAGTGACTGTTGTGGTTAAGTCTGTTTCAAGAGATTTTAAAAATTTCCCTGAACCTATGTCTGACATGTCATATTGTTAGAACTGATATAATATTGTTTTGTCCTCATTGTTTATGTTGGCCTATGCCCAGTCGCTTTGCGAGGAAACCCGTATTACAAGGTCATGACCTCAAGTGAATCAAGCCTCCATTTTAGGTTAGAACCGCCATTTAAGTTTATTGTACAAAGTCAAATAGTTTCGACTCGACATATTAGGTATGTCTTCATCAGGATAGGATGAACAATAGCAACGTTCTAAAAACAAACAAACGTACAATAAAAACATAGTTAAAACCATGCTGCTGTCAACCTTCTATCAGTAACTCTCTCTAACAATTAAGATCATACATTGAACAGACGTTCATCCTGGGGGAGAGATGGAATAGAGTGAACTCCTAACAATAGGAACCCAGGATGAACGTCTGTTCTAGTCCTTCCTTTGTGTTTATGCCACCTTTTTGGAAATAAAGAGGGGACTATGTTGGACGTTTTCCTGTCCTTCGGAAGATGAAGACACACCTAATATGTCGAGTCGAAACTATTAACCAACTGGGAAGCCTGTATTACAAAGAAGATTGATATTGTTAGGCACCAATAGTCCATATTTTATCTGGAATGAACTATTATCAACAATGTTAAGATGTTGTGATTCACTAACAACACAATGAAAAGAAGTAGATTAATGAAATGATTAGTTGTTGTAACTTCTTAGTATCTTTTAGACACTATATTAGTGAATGAGTGCATGGATGCATGTTTAGTAAAAAAGTTTTTTAAGAATTAATTAAATGTCAATGCTTCTATATGTTTTTTAGACAAATCTAAATATAATGAACATAATGGTTTGAGTTTCACATTCTTCTGCCCACCTTCTCTAGTCTCTCTCGTTCTCCTGGTACAATTCTGTTATATTATATGTTTCTACCTCTAGGTACCAGTGAAAGTTGAGGTTCCCACCTTGGGTTTGTTACTATTGCTTGGTGGCACTGTCTACCTCTTTTTAGGTCCTCCCCTATAATTTTGATATCGTTTCTACTATACTTTGTGTTGACTGTACCCTTTCTCCCCATGCTCTCCCCCTTTGTGTGTCCCTAGTGTGTGACCCCACCCTGCACCCTCGTGTTTGGGATGCCTCCTCTTCCTTCTTCCTCCACAAACCCCTCCATGGTGCTTTCAGTCTCTCCTATCTTCCCTAACTGCTGCTCTATCCTCTATCCTATCCCTCTCACTAAGTCAGTTAGGAGATGTTCAAGAGGGACATACTAGCCTCCAGCCCAGGCCTCCCTATCGCTGATACCTACACCAGTCCTTCCTCCAGACAGATCCGTACCAACACCCTCTTTGCCAATCCCTCTCCAGGCCTATGTACCCCCCATATGGTCTCTGTCCTCTCCCCTTTTTCCACCTCTTCCATTAATGGTGGCACTTGGTGGGAGGTCCTCCTGGCCCCCTTCCACTCCTCCTAGACCATCAGTAATGCATATCTGAATGGCACCGTCTTGGTCCAGGGCCCTCAGCCCAATCTCCTCCTTTTTGATCGGCATTTCCTGAGTCTTATCAACTTCTCCTGCTACTCCTACCTACACCATCTGGCTCCTCCGCCACCTCTCTGGCACCCTCCTCATCTTCTCTAGCTACTCTGCCACCTCTCTGACACCCTCCTCATCTTCTCTGGCTACTCTGCCGCCTCTCTGGCACCCTCCTCATCTTCTCTAGCTACTCTGCCACCTCTCTGGCACTCTCCTCATCTTCTCCTGCTACTCTGCCACCTCTCTGGCACCCTCCTCATCTTCTCTGGCTACTCTGCCACCTTCTTCCTCTGCCACCTCTCTGGCACCCTCCTCATCCTCTCTGACTATGCTGCCATCTCCTTCTTCCTCATCTACCCACTCTCGAGCCCCTCTACCATCTCTGCAGGGTGAACTTCTTGCCTGTACCCCTCCATGGAAGTCTTTCAAATGTGGCAATCTGCAACATGCTCTGCTGTCAACCACTCCTCAGACATCTGCCAACTTGTTCGAAGAACTTGATCTGGATGTCCTCGGTCTCACCGATACATGGTTCACGTCCAGCTCTGTCACGAGTTTCAACACTCTCCTCCCTGATGGCCACAAGATCCTCTCTGAACCCAGAACCAACCGTCCAGGAGGTGGAGTAGCTCTGATTTTCCAAGAATGGATCCCTGCTTCTATCATTCCAATGCAGGACTACTCCTCCTTTGAATGCCTGGACTGCAGGCTCTCTCTCTCTCCTGGTCATTCCCGCACTCTGGTCACCATTTACAGGCCACTCATCCAGGTCACCCTCTCCCTCCCTGAGTGGGCCCTAATTCTCCTCCTTTCTCCTTGCCTCTACCTCTCAACTTCTCCTCCTTGGAGACCTCAACATCCATGTTGATGCTTCTAACCCTTCCTCTGGGCTCTTCTTTCTTAATCTCTGCGACTCTCTCTCTTTTTCAATTGTACCCTCTGGCCCTACACACTCTGCCTGGCACAACCTGGATGTTCTCATCTCTTCAGACATCCCCACCTCTAACCCTCTCACCCCTCCTCTCTCTTGGACTGACCACTTTCTTCTCTCTTCCTACCTCATACTCTCTGTCCTCCAGGTGAAGCCGGCATCAACACTGTCACCCACCTTCTCGGTCAACCGGCCCATGAAGCATGTGTCAGTGGTGCCCCACTACTTTCTCTCCTCCTGCTCCTGCGGCTGACTCACACTCTGACACAGCCCTTGCTAACCTACATCTCGCTATCACTACCACTCTTGATGTCCTTGCCCCTGTCATGAGCATCCGTTTGAAGCCCACCTCCAAGTGCAACTCTTGGTATGACAGTGACCTTGCCACCCTGACACGCAATTGCAGGGTGGCTGGGAAGAAGTGGGGGCAACAGGCACATCCATTGTCAAACTGGGCTGCCGTCTGCTCCAAAGGCGATACAGACTCTCTGTCCTGTCCAAAAGCAAGCTTACATCCAAACCCGGATCTCTGCATCCTTGAACAACACAGCCAAACTCTTCAAAATCTACAAGGAGCTGGCCAATCCTGCTGCAGTCTCAACCTCTCCTATTCCCTCCCAGGCCCTCTGCAGGGCACTGGCTTCTCACTACATCACTAACACTCAAGACATCCTCTACAGCCGCCTCTCCCTCTCCTCCTCCTTTCTCCTCTTTCCCCGTGTTCACTCCTGACAAGGTTACTGGACAAGTCTGATCTATGAAAGTGTTTTCCAAGCAGGTGCTCCCCTAATCCTCCAGAACCCTCAAGGGCCACATTGACAACCTTCTTCCAGCCTTGGCCGATTTCTGCAATCACTTCTTTGCCACTGCAACATTCTCCTCCACCCTTAAGCACTCCCTTGTGCACCCCCTTCTTAGGAATCCTTCTGCCGATCCTTCATCTCCAGCAAACTACCGCCCAATATCTATCATTCCTTTCTTGGGCAAACTCCTGGAAAAGCTGGCCATCTCCAAGATTACTCTCCATACTGAATCTTTTGGTTGCCTCTATGACCATTAGTCTGGCTTTAGAGCAGCCAGAAGCACAGCAACTGCTCTCCTGAACACCTGTGAATATCTTCTCTCAAATCTCGATTCTAGCATTCCTTCTGTCCTCATCCTCCTTGATCTTTCCTCTGCTTTCGATGCGGACAATCACACCATCCTGATCAATCATCTCAGTGACAACCTGGGCATCATCAATCAGGCCCTAGCCTGGTTGACCTCCTTCCTCTCCGATTGTCCCTCCTGGGTCCAACTGAATGTCTATCTGTGATTCAGGACTGGTGTGCCTCCAACAATCTCTGCCTTAATGTCAGTACGACTAAGATCCTCCTCATTGGTACCTCTGCTGCCGCCTCCCTCTCTCACTTTGGCTGCCCTCCTTGGGCCCTATACCTGTGCCTTCCAGTGAGGTAAAAAAACCCTGGTGTCATCTTCGACTCCACCCTTCGCTCCTCACATCACGGACGTCACTAAGAAGTCCCGCTACCAGCTGCACCTCCTCAGAGGTATTCTTACTTTTCTCACTTTTGCCCAGAAGCTCACTGTCTCCAGAGCTCTGGTTCTCTCTACGCTGGACTACCACAACAACCTCTTTCTAAATCTACCTTCCTCTACTCTCTACCCTTTCCAACTTATCCAGAACAGGACTGCAAGACTTCTCCTTGGCCTCAAGCCCAGGGATCGTATCTCTCCAGCCTGAGATGTCTCCACTGACTCCCTGTGGCTGGAAGGATCAAGTTCAAGACCCTCTGCATCGTCCACAGGGCTTGCTGGTGCCGCGAACACAATACATCCAATTTTCTCCTCCTAAGCAACTTCCTTCTCAAGCCCTCCGCTCATCCACCTCCAACTCTCTGAGGGTGAGACGCTTCTCCAGGCAGAGAGTGGGGGATATTTCTCTCTCCTCTGCTGGGTCCTCCCTCTGGAACAGACTCCCAGCCTCTCTCAAACTTGAGCAGGACCACTTAATGTTCTGGAAGCAACTCATGAACTTTGATAGATGGAAATTCTATATAAAGGATTCGATATAAAAAAAACGTATACCCTTAGAGCCGGCCTCCCCAGCAGCACTTACTTGAACTTGCTTTTTGCACCCTCAACCTCCTTCCACTGTTACTTCTGCTCTCACTTCCCCCTGCAATTGCACAATATGAATGACACAAGGCCTAGTAAGATCATTTGTTTATCCTCCCTGTGTCTCCCCTTCCTTGGCCTGTCGTACCTAGAAGCACTTGTGTACAGGTGCGTTGTAAATGACTTATCATATTATATTGGTAAGGTGCAGATTGGGTCAAGTGTTAGTGGATAGTGGCAATGCACATTGTGTTAATGTCAGTGATGGCAGGACAGATACCATTGGGACTCCATCGGGATTTCAGCAGAATTACCACCAGCGGTAATTCTTCCGAAAGCTGCATATTTGTGCTAAGGTGGCAGAATTACCTCCTGCATTTTTTATGGAGATTTTTCCTCCACCCCACCGCTAAAACATAGTGCGGCAGTGTGGTAATGCAACATTAACTTTGTTACCGGTAAAGCACTAATGTGGCTAAAATCGGCGGCAGCAGATTTACTGCAAATTTTAGCTGCACCACCCAACTCGTAATGAGGCTCACATGCATATTTACCATTGTAAAATGCACTGAATGAAAATGAACATAGAATGTCCCATTATACCCCATAGAGAGAATGGAGATGCTTTAAAGAGTGGTTGAAATTGCCTCATAGTGTACCTCAGAGTGAGGCTAGCACACCTCAAAGAGAGGCTTCTTATGCTTTATAGAGAAGTAGAAACTGCCTTTTAGCATAACTCATAGTGAGGCTTGCTCACCGCATAGAAAGGCTTCTCATGCTTTATAAAGAGGTTGAACATGCCTAATAGTGTACCTCATAGCGAGGCGTGTGCACCCCATAGAAAGGCTTCTTATGCTTTAGAGAGAGGTTGAGTTTGCCTCATAGCGAGGCTTGCTCGCTGTATAGAAAGGTTTTTCATGCTTTATAAAGAGGTTGAACATGCCTCGTAGTGTACCTAATAGTGAGGCGTGCGGACCTTGTTAAGTATTTCAATCAGGCGATAACCCTGGTCTCAGCCTAGTATGCAGCACACAGCTGAAATGCTTATTTTATTATGTCTATCGGTTCAATATTCTGAGTGATATACCACTCATATCAAACCCTTTCTCAAAATACCCCCCAGGTCACAATGGACCAGGAATCAGGCTGGTTGGTACAGGTAATATTTATGTATTCATTTAAAATTCAAATCAAACATATACTTTAGAATAGAGAGCAGCAATCACCAGTGCGGTGACAATACCCAATAATAAGGTGTGTACGGCAGTTAAATTCACTTTTCGCAACACATAAAACATCAGAGAAAAGAACAATTTAGGCTTGTTTGAAAAAATAGCAATTAAGTTAGAATTTCCACCTGCAATATTCCTCTACCCACAAATAAGCAATTCTGAATAGATATAAAGAAGCAGCAGGTATTCAGAAATAAAGAACAGTATTTGAATGCAACCCTCCCTCCCCAAACAAGAGAGAAAAACGGGTTTGAAATCTTACACTTTAACATGACATTCGAAAATGGCCTAGCAAAACAATGAAAAGTGTCCAAAAAATCTTAAATCTGTATACATTTCTATGGGAGCAATATTGAAAAGATGCTAACAATAATGAGCCATAGTTTGAGCAAAAGTAAACACTTTAAATCCAAATAGAAGTTTTGAAAATAATTAAAAACAAGAAATCACATGTGTAAAACTTTGCAGAAATGCGGATTCCTGCCTAAAATTAACCAAACGTTTTTTAAGAAAATATACTGATTTTGGTGTATACTTAGTGTGGTTTGGGATGTAGCTACATGTCTTAGGTATAATCCAGAGTTGAAATAAAGTCTCTAGCTATTAAATTGAGTGAGTTATGCAAGGTTGAATGAGAGGCATTTTTGGAAAATAATGGCGTGAAAAAGAAAACAGAAATCAATTTTTGGAAGTATAGTTATGGTCTACAGTAGGGTATTCAGGCTAGGTTACCAGATTGAAACACAGTAAGCTCTAGAGTTGATCCGCAAAATTATTTAAAGAAGTTAGCACTAGCACAAGGAATCAAAGGTAGGGTGGCAATAAGGATTCTGACAATGTTACAAGTTCTTAATGCAAGGATAGGATGGTTTAGAGATTGGGATGGAACAAAACAAAACAAGGCAAGGTATGCTATGATTGTCTATGCTTCCTATTAATACTTACAGTCCACTTTAATTTAGGATTTTGGACCGTCCAGGGTTCTGGTCATCACATGGACCAGGTCTAACCAAGGACATTAGGGCACATCTGGCAGAATAGGATCAGGTGGGCAGTTCTGTTCACCAGACTGCTCTGGACTGAGACTGCACTGGTTACTGGAACTGGAGATCAGTTGGGTGCTGAGTTTCCAGCAGGCATGCATTTAGTAGTAGCAAACCAAACTGGATCAAAATGCTTCCCTGTGGTTTTTGGGATTTGTTTAGAATTTTAAGGCCTAGCGGAAAAAAAGGACTACAGCAATGCTGAGGCTTTAGCTTTGTAAGGAAAATCAGGAATCAGGAACAAGTAGGATGAAGATATCAGGTTTAGGGTGTTACTTTTACAATGTCCAGAAACCTCCCCTAGCTCCTTGAACCAAAATCTAATTTTTCCCACAAATACATATGTATGCATTTAAAACCTCTGCGAAAATCAGATATACAAGTTACATATTTTGTGGTTCACATGTCTATCCAAATCCCAAGTCTGTGGGACCTGGTTTAGTCTTTCTGCTACATTTTGGCAATTTTAACCATGAAAGATTTGGCCTAACATTTCCCAATTTTCTACATAGATGTGAAATTACCCCTGGCATATGTGTACACAATGTTATGTTTGCAAGATTAATACTTTCCGCGCAATCGGTCATTCTTTATAACTTCTGTTCCATATGCAGTATTAAGTCCTAACAAGACTTCAAATGAATAGCATAAAATTAGATTTAGAATTATGCACTTTTCACATTTTTTCTCATTCTTGCTGCCAAGTTAAATGTCTTGAAAGCTCAGTTGCAAAATAGGTTTTTTAAACACCAAATGTCACTTTTCCGTTTGTTTTTCTTTTTCCCAAGTATAAGCAAATGTCAAATCCTTTGAAGCAGGGTGGGGTCTCTCTCTCTTGACTGAAGTTTCCTGCCCCTCCCAATTGAAGGGTGAGTGTCTTAGCCTGCTATTGCTTAGCCTGGGGCAAAGACGAATGTCTGATGACTCCTGGGAAGTCCCATTGTCCTTCAAAAGCCCCCAAGCCATCCATTAGCCTTTCCTGTGCCAGCAGTTTGAGGTGTCACTCTTTCTCAGGGCTAGCAACTTGCAGAGCATTTTTTTTTATATATAGTTTACCAACTCAGCCTGGGTTTTTGCTTTGATTTCCGTTTAAATGTTTATTTCAAACCTATGGAATTAAAACAATGTATAGGTGGATACTTAACAGTAGCAAATCCTTTTACATTTTCAAATAATTAAGCCTTTACACAATAATATACTTTAAAAATAGGCGATTTTGCTCTTCATTCAGGAAAAAGCACATTTGAAGTATTTTTTTAAACTCGGTTTTCATCTGTAGAACATACACATTTTGGACAGCTCTAGTCCTTCCCTTGAGTGCTGGAGTTGTTTGCAGCATGGATACATGTATCAAGCATCTAATTAGAGTCAGTCTCTGGACAGCTGATCCTTTAGATACTTGTTGCAAAGAAATAGCTGTGTTTCCAGTGGAAAATTAAAAGAGAGTCCCTGGTTTTCTTTTCCAAAAGATATTTTTGATACGGGCTGTCATTCAAATGAGGCCCTGTTCCTCTGAGACTCAAGAATGATCCTGGGCACTGCAGGGCCTTTTTGATCATAGTGGTTCAGGAGGAATTGAAGAATTCAGCACCAAACAGCACTTTGAAGGTTGAAAAGATGACATTTTAAAGAGGCATTTTGTGTTTACAGCAAAGTAATGCTGCTTCTTTCCTTTGCTCCATGTAAAATGTTGCAGAGCACACTTGCACATTTCTGCAGTGAGTACTCTGTTTTACCCCACCTGAAATGGGGTTGGTAGGGTAGTGCAGCCGTTTTCTGGTTGTGTCCAAGCGCAGTTTTGAGATCCTGGCACGCACAGGAGTCAGCACAGCCATTTTGTGCTGTTTCTTGCATCAATACAGCAAAGTGGTGTAGCATAGCACAGCTGAGTGGGTCAAAATATCCCACAACCTCATAGAAAGGTTTTTTATGCTTTATAGAGAGGTTGAGCTTGCCTCATAGTGAGGCTTGTGCCTCTTACAGAAAGGCTTCTTATGCTTTATAAAGAGGTTGAGTCTGTCCCACAGTGTACCTCATAGTGAGGCACCTGCATCTCATCAAAAGGCTTCTTATGCTTTATAAAGAGGTTGAATATGCCTCATAGTGTACCTCATAGAGAGGCGTCTGCACCTCATAAAAAGGCTTCTTATGCTTTATAGAGAGGTTTCATGTGCCTCACAGTGTACCTCATAGTGAGGCTTCTGATAGAAAGGTTTGTTATGCTCTATAAGGAGGCTTTGTGGGACTCATAGTGTGACTCGGAGTGAGGCTTCTGCTTCTCATAGGAAGGCTGTTTATGCTTCATTGAGAAGTAGAATGTCCCTCATTGTGCATCTAAGGGTCTGACACCTTTGGCTCGCCAGATGTTTTGGAGTATAATGACTTGATGTGGTTATGCTGGGCAGGGCTGGAGAGCCTGAGGTTGCACATCCCTGTTGTGACTCATAGTGAGTCTTTTACACCTGCACAGACCAGCTGACTATAATAGTGCAGCATGTTCCCCTCATAGGGGGAATACATTGCCCCAGACACGATTGATTTATCTTTTAAGAGGACTGGACTTTCATAGCACACTCATACCTATATGCCGTCCGATAGCACAGTGAGTAGAGCGCTTGCTTTGACATCTGTGCAGAACCTGCTGAAATAGGTTTGAATCCCGGCAGGGCCAAACTCAGCCTTTCATCCTTCTGAGGTCGATAAATGAGCACCACACACTGTGGGTAATAATAAGCAGCACTCAGATACCTGAGGGTTTGTAGCGCTATATAAATGCCAAATTATTATTATTATTATTATTATTATTATTATTATTATTATTATTATTAATATTATTATTATTATTAATATTATTATTATTATTATTATCATCATCTTTGGGAGGCCGGTCATAGCCCACAGAGAGGCTGAACCATCACCATAGAGAGGGAGAACTCACCTCCCACAGAAACTGAGTCTAGATAACACATGGTCTGGGCCTACCATGTATAGAGGACAGCTCTGCTCATTGAAAGATCACACGTAGCACCTTAAGGCATGAGCGCCAGGCTTCTATGGTTTGGGATCAAGCTGGGAATTGGTTTGGATTCTCAGCTTTCCTGCAGCCGAGGTGTTTTTATGTCGCTCTGAAGTCTGTGAGTGCCTTTCATGGTCTCATTGCTAGGACAGCCAACCTTAGGATGGGCTTTGTCTAGGAGGTGAGCAGACAGGTCTTTGAAACTCAAGCAAGGTCACTCTATGGGGTCTTGCCATGGTGTTGGTGCAAGGACTGAGCAATTGCCACTGCCCGCTCATTTCCTCTGCGGTGTTGGTGGAACAGCAGCAATTTCCTTACTTGAAGACCAGAGGGGGGCTTGGTCCTAGCCTGATGATGTCCAAAGGCTGCACCAGGTAAATTGCTCACCAGATCCACTCTGTGCTATTTATTCTGCTTGAGTAATTGCAAAGAATTCTGGGAGATTTTTGTTCAGCTCATGTATTTAATTCATGTTTGTGCTCAGACACAGCTCATTAATTTCTCCTCACATTGTTGGAAATGGAGTAACGGGATTTACTTCAACCTACGTTTAGTCTTTGCTATTGCAATAGAGGAGCCAGCTTTACCTGTCATATACTTAGGTGTGGGGTTTTATAAAGCACTTACCTTGCTAGGGAGCAAGGGGGTGCTGTACATGTCATTGAGTATAACACATAAGGTTGAAAGAACAAAGGAATATCGAGGCTGAGTACCACAAAGGAAATACACCAATCACGGGCTAAAAAGATTCACAGATTTTTTATTACTCTACAGTTTACAAAGCAAAACAGATAGCTATCTAGCTCCCAACACCTCGCAGTGTGTACCAGCCGACAAGGAGAGGTGAGAGAGTGCTGAACATCTAAACACTTGTGTTTTTATACAATTCATGTAATATTGTCCAGCTGCTCTTCATGTTAATAATTCGTGGTCTAGAGTTTGTGCCTAGTTCACATACAGATTTTACAATATCATGCGAAGGATTACATAGGTTTGTATTTCCATGAAGACACAATAGCGATGTATGTTCTCAGATACCGTGGTAAGCCTTGCTCCAAGTTACTTTACAATGTAGTTCAGCTAAAGTATACGCTCGAGGTTTGTTCTTCATTGTCCCAATGTTTATACAAGGATGAGGCTTGTGAGCGCAGACAACACTTGAACGACAGTTAATATGAAGCACAAGGTCTCTTTGCTCAGTCTAAACAGTCGGCTCTCGGACAACCTAAACATTAACAGAACTCAAAGGTCAGAAGGCTTGGCTGCAAGTCAAAAACATAGTCCACCATTTTAGAACATAGAACACATGAAGTGAACCCAAAAATCGGACACTTTGCAACACGGTTTTCCGTGTAGCACAAATAGGCTTAGGCCAATATAAATACTAAGGAGGCACTATATACAGTTTAACAAACCCTCCTTTTGGCCTAAGCCAAGAGCCTTACTAAAAATATCTGCTTTACTCGTAACTCCACGTCTCAGTGTCCGTACATCCTAAATCACATTCATCAGATATATAGATTGCTATCAAATCCTTGACAGTAATATCCTCCATTACAAAAACATTAGTCATCTTCTCGGCTGTGTGTATTTTCAACTTAATGTTCCTACAGTTTGCACACAACATCCCCCTAAAATCGAACATATGACAGGAAGACATTGTATTCAACAACCTTAACCTAACAACAGAATACCAAGGATTACCATTGAGACTGAAAAGAGTTTCCATCCACAAGACCGTAAAAAGCCCCAGAACCAAGTACTAAGATCCTAGTTTCCCTCAGGAACATGTACTTCTGTACTTAGGACGTGCATATTTTGTATTGCTTGAATATGGTAAGGGAGGAGAAAGGTACGAAAACACAACAAGCAGATCCCACCAATTTATATACTCCACCATGCTCAGCCAGGATGACGTCTAACAGCATCCGGGTCTGTAGAGCCACTAATCTAATTAGTTCTGTTCTAATGTCATGCTGTAGAGTATATTGGTGGTCCGGTTGCTGGTTCTCTCCAATACTCTTGCTAGTCTCCTAATATTCTCAGAATTCATGATCTGTCCCCAAAATGGCACAAAGGATTTCGCTACAACACCCATGACTTGTGAAGGAGTATCACCGTTCTCGTCCCGCCTTGGACGAGCCCTAGAGACCTCAGAGGTGCTAGCTACATATACCCCTGGTAGCAAGATACCCAAAAAACAAGTACCCTGCCAATCCATAGGTAGCCAAGGATAAGCTTCATTGCCACAAATGAAATAAACACGATCACCTACATACAAGGGTCTGCCCTCACCAGTCAAATTTGCAATATTGGTACAACCCTCAAAAATACCCATTGACTGAGAACCATTCCTTTGTATGCAGAAGAAAACAGAGTTGGGGCTGTGATTGATAGTGTAGGAAGGAGTCGTAGCATCCCGGTTGCCTACGGGAGCCATCTTGAAAGAAATGAGCAATTGGAAAGGTCTAGAAAGTCTATCGGAAGGCCTAATAGAAGCAACATTAAGCTTGCTCCTATTTGTGAAAAGGGAGCATCCAGAGGCGTCAGGACTCAACTTTCACATTGATTTAAATTAGTCCTGTCAAAGTTCCCTGAGATGCTATCATCCCAATGACCAAAGAACAATGCCCTTAGAGAGGCATAGCCTGCAGTAGTTAGAGGCAAAGGATGAATATACCAGCCCAACCCTTTTTCCCCGTGTTGTGGCAGATGCGAACATATCCAGCAATTAGTTTGGTTTAATATTGCATGGGTCACATTCTTAATTAACAAAAGCGTATTATTGTGATAACTCTGTCTGTGTTGAGAATCCCTAGGAGATAGAGTGTGCAGATGCATGAAAGGAGATGTCATGATTCCTGACCCTCATGTCCCCAGCCCTCCAAGATGTCAGGCTGGAGCCAGGCCACGATCACCTACATGGCCCTCAAGGGACTCTCCATCCCTCTAAAGACCCACTTGGAGTCAGACTTGACGCTTGTGGCACCAGACTCACTCACTCCCATAGGATAACATTGGGGATTGGACTTGTAGTGCATTGATGGGGACAAGATGGATGCCCCCACATATTTTGGTTCCCAGAACTGCATGTGCGATCTAGTCTTTTGGGTGTGGTTCAGCCCAGAGACACCTGGGATATCCAGAGACTATTTAAGACACACCCAGGCTGAGAAACATGCTTTGCATTTTCTGCACCTGCAGCGTGACACTCACCGTGTTCGGATCGGTCTCCAATAGGCCTGCATCTTTCTTCTGTGCTCAGCTCCTGCAAGAACAAGAACACTGTTAGGAACAGCCTTACCTTACAGCGCTTCTGCCCATCATTCATCGCTCCTTCTTTTCTGCGGGCATCTTTGGCGGTGTCATTCCCATCCCGGCACGCCGCTTCCTAAGGAAAAGGGAAAAGAACAGAAAAAAGGCATCAGTAAGCATTCTGCAAATCTTCGCTTATTTTTGAATACTGTACGAGCTTCTAACGCTTACCTGAATTCAAGCCACTCTGGAACTTCTCATCCATCTGCAAGAGGGAAAAGACACTCCAGTTTTGCATGGAAACATCTAGAGGCACTGCATACCGCGCTTACCCACCACATTTGTTCTTCATAACCGGCACCCATGCTGAAAACGTCGCGGCACCTAAAAGACACAGAAAAAGAACTCAGTTCAATGCAAATACAAAAGGGGTGCATCACGCATCGCGCTCTCACTCACCTTCAGCGTGACTAATCTCAGCAGCACGCCGCCATCCCCAGATGCCGGCCATCATCTAAGGAAGGAAAGGAACGAAGTTAGAGAACTGTTCAAAAGACTCATTATACTTACCTGTCGGACTCTTGCCAGTGAAGTAACTAGGCAGCAATGGCCTGCATCAATCAACGTGCCCCTGCGCAGAAAGCAGGACGGAGAGCACGCTATCCAAGAAAACAAGGCCCAGTCTCCAGTCGAATAGCCTCCAGGGCAGGGTTCGAGGTCGTAAGAGGTCAGAACAGGCTTAGTGACTTCCCCGTGGATACCAGGTGAGCGTTACAGAACGCAAAGCCTCACATAAAAATCCACCTGGGTGTCATGGAAACATCAGAAACCGACCAGTTAGCCCACATGTTGGGGCAGCTACGTTCCGAAGTACATGCAGCCAGGCAGGAGACCAACACCCTGAGGAGAGAGCTAATAGTAACCAAAGAACGCACTGATGATTTAAGCCGGCAACTTCTCCAGTCACAAGCAGGGCATGCACCATCGCCGGGAAGCGTGCCCACGATGACAGCGCCATCAGCCAATCCCGTTAAAATAACCCTTCATGGGGCAGTTCCCTTGGCCCCGCCCGAAAGATTTACGGGGATCCCAAGAGGTTTGCAACGTTCATGAACCAGTGCCGCCTGTACTTCCTTTATAGGCCAGCGGCCTTTCCGAATGACCAATCACGGGTCGCTTTTGTGCTATCCTACCTGAGTGGTAGCGCCGCGGACTGGTCTGTACCCTTTGTGGCCCATGATGATCCTTTGCTGCATGATTTCAGGGGCTTTCAGCAGTAGATGGAAAAGCTGTTCACCCGTCGTACTCATGGGCAGGCATTAGACAACAAACTTCTGTCCCTACGCCAACGGAATCAAGACCTATTAACATACATAGCCATGTTCAATAGACTCGTAGTGGAAGCAGAATGGCCAGTGGAGAAGAGAACCACATTATTTCATCGGGATTTGCGGGGGGAGCTCAAGGATGTTCTCACACAAGTAGTGAACCCCCCGAAAGACTGTTCAGAATTCATTGACCTTGTTGTTCAACTGGATCATAGTTTGCAGGACCGAAGAGAAGATCGAAGCAGACCGGACCCTCGCCCTATTTATGTGTGTTCAAAGGACAATACTGGTCGAACAACGGAAGGTTCAGGAGAACCAATGCAAATCGGGGTGGGTCAGATCCCCCTTGACTAAAGCGGAAAGGGATACAAGGAGACAGCAGAAGTTATGTCTGTACTGTGGAAGGTCAGGTCATTTCCTTAAAGAGTGCCCTGTGAAGCCACCGAGGAGGACGGTAGGAGCCATGGACACGGAAGATACAATCAAGGAATTGGAAAACTCCCCAGCCCGGCAAGTGTAGGAGGCCACTTGTCAAGCGAAGAAAGTGAAATACAGACCTCCCATTTTGCACTATCTGTGGTCTTGATCAATCACCATCAACCATCTCGGATGCACGCAGTAAGAGCATACATAGACAGTGGAGCCATTGGGAATTACATCAACCAGGATCTTGCGGCAAAGGTGGGGCTTCTGTTACGCCCTAAATCAACCACCGACACTGTTACCACCGTCGACGGCACGGAAATAGCTTCTTGTCCAGTATCCCAATGCACAGCAGCTTTAACCCTTCTGTGCCAGGATGGACACCAAGAATCTATCGTTTTCGACCTCATTAAGGCACCACAGTTCCGGTTGATTTTGGGAATGCCATGGTTGGTAGCTCACAATCTTCGACTCGATTGGCGAACAAAAGAATTGGCCTTTCCTGAGACTTGCGCCCACACATGTTATCGCCAAGAGAAACAACCAATAGACACCAGAACCTCCACGCTTGCGACTGTGGCAATCGGCACCCTACCAAGTGAATACCATGACTTTCAAGATGTCTTTCAGAAAGAACAGGCTAATACCCTGCCACCGCATAGACCATATGATTGCCAAATCGACCTTATACCCGGCGCACAAATCCCTTGTGGGTGAATTTACGCACTCACAGAACCAGAAGACCAGCACCTGAAGTCCTATCTTGACCAATACCTGGCCAACGGGTTCATCCATTCCTCGAAGTCTACAGCAGCCATTCCTCTAATCTTCGTACCAAAAAAGGAGGGGGACTTGAGAACATGCATCGACTATCGCGCACTGAACTAGATTGCAGTAAAAAATCGCTACCCCCTGCCACTGATCCCTGAATTGCTTGATCAAGTCAAAGATGCCCAAATCTACACAAAACTAGACCTGAAGATGGCATATCACCTTGTTCGCGTAAAACAGGGGGACGAATGGAAAAACGCTTTTTGCACCAAATACGGCTTGTACGAATATCAAGTAATGCCCTCTGGCCTTTGCAACATGCCTGCTGCATTTCAATACTTCTTGAACGATGTCCTACGGGAATTGATTGATGTCTGTGCTCTAGTGTACATCGACGATATCCTAGTATATTCCACATCAAAGCAGGACCACGTTAAACACATCCGATCCGTATTGGAGAAACTCTGTCAACACCAGCTCTACACCAAGCTCGAAAAGTGCTCATTCCATGTCTCTTAGGTGGAATTCCTGGGCTTTATTCTCAGCCCGAATGGAATCCGAATCGATGTACACAAGGTAGATGCTATCCTGATCTGGCCATCCCCAAATACATTCAAGGGGGTTCAAAGTATGCTGGGTTTTGCAAACTTCTACCACCGGTTGATCCCAGGATTTTCACAAATCGTGCCTCCCATCACTTCATTACTAAGGAAAAGCAACAAAAAGTTCCAGTGGACAACAGAAGCCGAGGAGGCTGTCCAGGAACTCAAAGCAAGATTCACATCTTCCCGAATCTTACACCACCCTCGCCCTGATCTCCCATCCCTGGTGGAAACGGACGACTCAAGCATGGCTATGGGAGCCGTCCTCTCACAAAAGGACCCTGAAACGGGCCAGTTACACCCTGTTGCCTTCTGGTCGCGTAAATTCACACCCCCTGAACTCAATTACGCTATCACAGACAAAGAACTCCTCGCCATTAAGTCAGCCTTTAAGGCATGGCGGCACTACCTCTTGGGCGCCAGACACACAATCACCGTAATAACTGACCACTGGAACCTCCAGTACCTGAAAACGGCAAAGGCCCAATCCTCACGACAACTACGTTGGGATCTTTTTTTTGCTGAATATGACTACGTGATTACATTTCGACCAGAGTGAAAAACGGGAAGGCCGATGCCCTTTCCCATATGGGGGTGGAAGAGCAAGGGTATCAGACCCCTGACCCAATAGCAATCATCCCGAGTGACAAGCTCCTAGGAATCACAGCAACCATAACTCAGAAATAATTACATGAAGAAATCCAAAACCTGATGAGTCCGGAGCAATTACAAGAATGGAGTGCACACGGAGAACATTACATGATAAAAGATCAGTTGCCCTACTTCAGGAATCGTTTATTCTTACCAAACCAAGAACTACGAGAACAAGTCATGTCTGGTTATCATGATTCCTTGATCGAGGGCCACCCCGGAATCACTAACACCATAGCCAAGGTAAAACGAAATTAATGGTGGCCCACGTGGCGTAAAGACATTATCCAGTTCATCCTATCTTATGGAGTGTGTGCTCAAAACAAGTCATCCATGCAGAAATCGGCTGGGCTATTACAACCATTGGAAATCCCAAAAACACCCTGGCACACGTTGTCCCTCGATTTTATTACTGACTTACCACCCAGTCAAGGGTTTAACACTATTCTTGTGGTCGTGGACCTATTTTCAAAAATGGCACATTTCATTGCTCTTAAGGGGCTCCCAAACGCTTCCACTCTGGAAAAGGTATTTATTGAAGGCATCGTACGGCTCCATGGGTTTCCTTCAGTTTTGATCTCAGACCGAGGTACTCAATTTGTATCTAACTTCTGGAGAAAATGCTGCTCTATGGCCCAGATCGACATCCGGCTATCCACCAGTCACCATCCCCAAACGGATGGTCAAACTGAGAGGACAAATCAGACGCTCGAGCAGTATCTGCGTTGCATGTTACACCAAGCTGAAGGAAGCTGGTTTGACCTATTATGGATAGCTGAATATGCTTATAATAATTCCCTACACACCAGCACTGGGCAGACACCCTTTTATACCATGTATGGCAGGCACCCACGTACTTCTGAGTTGGACGTTCCTACAACCCTGGAAATGCCAGCAGTGAAAGCCTTGCACACGACCATTTCTCAAACCTTTAAAAGGGCAGCTGAACACCTACTTGAAGCTAAGAATCGCCAAAAGAAGTTTGCTGATCAACACCGAGCAAAGGCCCCCAACTACCAAGTGGGAGACAAAGTCTGGCTGGCCTCTAAACACGTGTCCATTAAAGGAGCCCAAACTTTCCGTCCAAGATACCTGGGTCCATTCACCGTCACCTCCGTGATAAATCCTGTGGCGGTCAGACTAGCTTTGCCGTCAAACATGCAGATTCATCCTGTGTTCCACGTGTCTCTCCTTAAACCTGTTCAACCTGGGACCCGGGTAGCAACGCCACCGCAGCCAGTAGTAGTCGCCGGGGAGCCAGAATTCGAAGTCAAGGACATCCTAGATTCAAAGTACGTCAGATCCAAATTATACTACTTAGTAGACTGGAAGGAGTATGGTCCACAAGACAGGACATGAGAGCCTTGTGAGTATATCCATGCACCTCACTTGCTTAGACGATTTCATCAAAACCATCCAACCAAACCAGGACCAGACAGAAGAACCACCTTGAGAGGGGCCTTGGGGGGGAGTGCTGTCATGAATCCTGCCCCTCATGTCCCCAGCCCTCCAAAATGTCAGGCTGGAGCCAGGCCACGATCACCTACATGGCCCTCAAGGGCCTCTCCATCCCTCCAAAGACCCACTTGGAGTCAGACTTGGCGCTTGTGGCACCAGACTCACTCACTCCCATAGGATAACATTGGGGATTGGACTTGTAGTGCATTGATGGGGACAAGATGGATGCCCCCACATATTTCAGTTCCCATAACTGCATGTGCGGTCTAGTCTTTTGTGTCTAGTTCAGCCCAGAGACACCTGGGATATCCAGAGACTATTTAAGCCACACCCAGGCTGATAAACATGTTTTGCGTTTTCTGCACCTGCAGTGTGACACTCACTGTGTTCGGATCGGTCTCCAGTAAGCCTGCATCTTTCTTCTGCGCTCAGCTCCTGCAAAAACAATAACACTGTTAGGAATAGCCTTACCTTGTGGCGCTTCTGGCCATCATTCATCGCTCCTTCTGTTCTGAGGGCATCTTCAACAGTGTCATTCCCATCCCAGCACGCCACTTCCTAAGGAAAAGGGAAAAGAACAGAAAAAAAGGCATTGGTAAGCATTCTGCAAATCTTCACTTATTTTTAAATACTTATCGAGCTTCAAACGCTTACCTGAATCCCATCCGGTCTGGGGAACTCTGTCTCCGGAACTTCTCATCCATCTGCAAGAGGGAAAAGACACTCCAGGTTAGCGTGGAAACATCTAGAGGCACCGCATACCGTGCTTACCCACCGCATTTGTCCTTCATAACCGGCATCTACGCTGAAAACAGCGCGGCACCTAAAAGACACAGAAAAAGAACTCAGTTCAATGCAAATACGAAAGGGGTGCATCGCGCTCTCACTCACCTTCAGTGGTACTCATCTCAGCAGCATGCCGCCATCCCCGGACGCTGGCCATCATCTAAGGAAGGAAAGGAACGAAGTTTGAGAACTGTTCAAAAGATTCATTATACTTACCTGTCGGACTCTTGCCAGTGAAGTAACTTGGCAGCACGGAGCCCGCATCAATCAACGCGCCCCTGCGCTGATAGCAGGACAGAGAGCACACTATCCAAGAAAACAAGGCCCAGTCTCCAGTAGAATAGCCTCCAGGGAAGGGTTTGAGGTCATAAGAGCTCAGAATAGACATCCCCGTGGATACCAGGTGAGTGTTACAGGAGAAGACATAGTGGGAACACTTTCAGTGGGTATAAATGTTTCAAGTTGGCGCACCCCGTCAATGTACCAAAACCCAAGAGCAATTACTACTGTCAGACCAGTTAACATAATTACAAGAATACAGTACGTCCTCAAGGAACATGTATTTTTCTGTCCAATGTCTTTGTTAGCCACACAATCGATCAGTTGCTCCGTACGAGTAGAGATAGCAACGGGCATTGTTCCTCAAAGTTCTTTATCGGAAAGCTTCTGCGAAAGACTCCGTAAGTTTGTTGGTGATAACCTGACCAGGTGATTGATGTTGCTTGAAGATAACTTTTGCTGGTCCCAGCCACTTATGTTTCCGGCGCAAAAGTGGCAAAGGACAAGCTCAACAATAGTTTCCTGTGGGCACTGCCGTGCTGTGCTGTAAGTCTAGTGCCGTGGATGCCGATCGTACCTTAAGACTCCATGTACTGCGTGATCTGCGAACAGTGTGTCGCTGCTTCCTGATGGAAGTGGTGAAACAGAGGCAAAGTTACTCAAGGGTGCACAAAGATCCGAAGAAGAATTCAGAGAAAAAGCAGCAGTCTCCCCAGGCCCCACGGGCTCAGGAGAGTCTCCGAAATACCCTTGATGTTGTTCAAGACCGATTGATCACCAGAAGCAGAGCAAGTAGTTTCCTCCTTTTATTCCCTGTCGTGTGGCAAAGGGAAAGGTATTCTCTATATGTGTGTAACGTGTATCCAATTTCATCAGCCAGCTACTCGTACAGCAGTCTGTGTGGTTAACAGGACTTGAAACGGTGCTCTCCAGTGCGGCGCGAGGCTGGCTGCTCTCTCAAATAACTTTGCGAGCACCCAGTCACCGAGTCAAATTCTGTGACCTGGCCCCTCGTATTTAACTGGGAGGGCTTCTCGCACCTGTTGATAAATCAAAGTTTTGAGTTAACTTGTCACAGTATTCAGCAAGGAGCAAATGCTCCACATCTTTCAGTTTCTTACGGTTTGGCAGGTTCCAAATGTTAGCTGGCCTCCCCATTATAATTTTATAGGGGGAGTGTCCAGTTCTAGTCTGTGGGTTGTCTGCATGGACAGTAGAACTATAGGTAAGGCGTCTCGCCATTTCAAATTACTACTAGCACAGACCTTTGCAAGTTTATTCTTCAACATACCATTATGGCGTTCTACAAGTCCAGTGCTCCGAGTGTGTCTAGCCGAATGGAACGTCAATCAATCGGTAATCCCGTGCATACTTGCAGAATAACAGCAGCGATAAAATGTGGACCATTATCCAACCAGATGACCCTCGGCAAACCAAACCTAGGAAAATATTCCTTAAACATGGTTTTCGTCGTTGTCATTGCTGTAGCATCTTTCACAGGGAAGGCTTCAACCCACTTGCTAAAGGCACAAATGACTACCAAGACATATTTGTAGTTATTACATCGCTCCATCTCGATTAGGTCGAAATGAATCACTTCAAAAGGCATAGAGGGGGGACCAAAACTACCCCTCTGTGTCGTCGTACCCTTCCCCGCATTATGCTGTAAGAAAACCATACAATTCTGGACATAACACTCAGCCGTTTTTGAGATTTTTACATTCACACAGACAGATTCTAGTAATTTACAGACTTTCCTAGCACGTATGTGAGTACGACCATGAGCCATTGTGACCATGGCGATGACATACGCATCGGGTAGCATCCATCTGCCTTTTGAACTGTCTACCCAACACCCTTCCTCATCCAAACTTGCTAAAACCTCAGCCCAGTGTTTAAGTTCGTCTAGAGTGGCATCAGCTTGAATATTAGTTATCGAATCAATCCCTTCATCTACTGTACAGATATTTGTGGCTTCCTTTGTAACATACATTTCTGAATATCAATCAGTAGCAGTCTGTTTAACTATCCTGTCAGCAAAAGCGTTCCCTTTCCCTACATCATCTACTACCATCTGATGTGCGGAGTGTACAGGAGGGCGGATCGACCTCTGACGGGCCCATGGGATCAGAGTTTGCCCTCAAGTACTTTAAGACGAGATAGCTGCACCTTGAGGAGGATGGGGTGCAGGATTCTCTTACTCCAACACCAATAAATAAGGACAACTCAAATGGTTTGCCAAAGGGAAGTCCGTTAAATGACAAGTACAAAAAACGGGGAAACAAATGGAAATCAACAATGATGCGATTGCCTGTTTCGTTCAACTCCCAAAATCTTTATTCAGACAGCAATAGTTATAGCGAATTTTCATCATCATTGACTTGTTACACTCAAAGTTTGACATGCAATTCTATTGGTCAAAAAAAGCTAACTTAAGTATATGTTCTATATCTGTATATGGTAACGGGGTGTGAGGATTGGATAACTCTTATCGGGTGGGCGTCTACGCCCATCCCTCTACATCACCCGTGATAGACGTCACTACAACTACGATGTCTTATTGGTTCTACAAGCTATAGGACCCTAGATTATTTGGTCCATTGTGATTGGGTAGGTTAGACCCCTAAGCATAAATCTCCACTTTAATTAGCAGCTTGCAGAATGGACACCCAGATGCGGCGTGCCCCAAGATTCACCCTGCTTCCCTTCCATCAATCAGTACTTTTAGGGCTATGTGTCAATTAGTTGGCTGAGGATGGCCTCGAAACTGTAGCTTCGTATCAGGAAAAGTTACGCCGATCTGGGTGACATCAGACGTTGGTACCTCTTCGCGCTTGGCTGGTCACGTGTCAGTACACCGTGAAACTGCTTCATTTTCCATCTATTTGCGTATTTGATTCTCTCTTCGACCTCGCCACCTGCCTGGGCCTCCTTATCTCGACCTTCACGGGCAGGCTGCTATGCTCTTAAGTTTCGATTCTTCGGAGTTGCTGCTCCCCTCCCTTCCTGGGTTGACCTTGAATTCCTAGGCATGAGCTGCTTTTTGCTCAGTTTCGATTCCGCTCTTCCATCTGGCTTTGTGCTGGTATATGAATCCTGGCCTGTTTGGCCCTACCAATCTGGGCTTAATTCTGCTTTCATGTAAAGTGGACTGCACTTATATAATGTGCTTCATTGAGGTAGATATATATATATATATATGTATATAGTTGGTGCTTGCCTCTCTATTCTTCTACTAAGCATAGCAAGCCGTACTGTTTTCTTAGCTTCTTGCGTTACAAGCCTATGTACAGGCGTTAGCTGGTTGCATATTTGCATCTTGCTCTATGGTTATGTTTCTTTATATTTTCACATTGTCTCTTCTTCTATGTCTGTGATATCTTTATCCATAGTGTTTTCGTCTTAGAGTGTTATCTTTTGGTTGTTGTTTGCTCATCTGTACATCTGTCCAGGCCCTCGTGACGTCACCATTCACCTTCCATTAAGGCCCTTTGGGTCTCTTCAGGGACAATTTGTAGGTACTCTTAATTTCGTGTCAGCTGTTGGTACGGTTGTCTCAATGGGTACCGTGCTACCCATGGTTGTCTGGTTATAGGCACTTCAACAGGTATTGCTCTTCTGATGGGCACTGGGCAGAGCCCTAGCATGGCTCTCTGCTGGTTTATTTGCTCATCATACATCACATATCTTGGCGAATATGTTCCTGGTATCTCAAAATGGGTGGCTGGAGTGTAGGCCACATCTGGGACCTCCTCTACAGGAGCACTTCATGATTGCTAGTTGAGTAGGAAGCGCAAGTGCTGAGAGTAGCTGAACTATCAAGGTGCCATGTTGGATTTTCGTTCCTTGTGAGGTCAAGAAACCTCGTTCTGCCCATAATCTACCGAAGCTGTGGACCACCCCAAAGGCATACTGGCTGTCAGTAAATATATTCACTCTAAGCCCTTCTGAAGGTTCACAAGCTCGAGTCAGTGCAATAATCTCTGCGGCCTGCACAGAGTTATGCAAAATTCTCTTGGTTTTCACAATCGTGCTTAGTGTAGTGATGGCATAAGCAGCAGCGGATGTACCATCTGGAGGTTTGAAGCAGGAGTGATCGCAAAACAGCTCCGCTTATGGATCATTCAGAGGTGTACCTTTTAAATCAATCCTGCCTTTAGTTTCTTGTTCTGTGTTATAGAGGCAATTGACCTTGAAAGTGTGTACTTCCACCTCTAGGCCCTCTGACCATCTGTTGCAATAATACTTTCGTTTTTAAAACTCCACTTTTCTTTTCAATCCTTTCTTCTTCATTATTGACACTATTCTCGTAATACCGAGCCTTATGCAATACTTCAGACTGTGATTTAGCTTGCCAAGCACTCTCGGAAGTCATAATTTGTAACTGGATATCAGGCAACAATCCACCCACAAACTTATCCACAATCGTTTCCCTGACTAGGTGCTTAGATCCTGTCCGCTAAAATCTGAGAACACTTGTTCAAACAGATTAAAGAATTCGGTAGCACCTTCAGATTTTCCTTGGGTACAAGCAGTAAGTTTGTCCCAGACAATCCTTCTCTCGGGAATCAAAGTCTTTAATTTCGTTACTATTCTACCTGGCAAAGTCAGTATCAATTGCGGTGGTCTTTCACCAGCTTTCCTTTCTCCATATAACCTAACCAAGTTAACCCATGTGTCATCTAACCCTGCTGGTACATCTACAGTCCTAATCAGTTTCTATAAATCAGCAGGTAGGATTAGATTGTAGAACACACGAGTGGAAATCAAAATGGCAAATGAATCTTAAAATTGCGGCGAAGTTAACCCAAAAATCGGAACTTTGCAACATGGTTTTCGTGTAGCACGAATAGGCTTTGTCCAATATAAATACTAAGGAGACACTATATAATTACTGTTTAACAAGGTAAGGGGGTTACAATATGTGGTATGGGAGCGCAGGTGGTACCTAGGTGTTGAGTTCCTTCTTGAACTGACAAAGCGTTGCTGTGGTGTGGATTGCCACTGTGATGGTGTTCCAGTAGGCTAGGCCATAGCAAGAGAAGGTCGGTTTCCAGTGTTTCTGCTGCATGCCGGTGTCATCTCCATCCCAGAGTAGCCTGACTCCTGGAGGAATGCAGAGCACCAGAGCTGCAGAGTTTTGCCGCTAGGAAGGTGGGGGAGTGATTGGTGGGTGCCTTATTAGTGCCTGCGTTGCCTTGCTTCTAACACAAACGCATTGCTCCTAAGCAATCCTCCCGGCCCATTCTTAAGGAATATTTTGGCTGGATGGGAGAGCTGCTCCCTTATGATTGGAGGAATGCGGTTGCAGTTTTTGTCAAGTCATCACGAGTTGGGTGGGTCTAAGTGGGACCAGGTGTGCCACTAGAACACTGGTGAGGAAGCACCTGCCCCCATCCATGTGGGAGATTACCCGGGGTGGGATCTTGTTTTAAGTTCTTGGTTGGAAGGGATGGTTTTATATTCTGGAGAAGCATTAGCTTGTACCCGGCACTTTGGGGCTTTTGTTGAAATGCTGTCGGACTAACACAGTGCTGTCTATAGGGAACACAATGGATTTGCGGTCAGGGCAGGCGAGGCGTGAAGCCATGAAGGTGTGTTTCGTTTAGCCACACTTAACTGGCGTCATGCTTAGATGGGTGACTGAGTATAGGCAGAATTCTGTTCTTGTGGGAAGAACCTCCTGGTATTTGCTTGTAGTCCAAGCTTGGATTGAGGCCAAGCTGGTCTGGTGTGGTTTTATATAAACAACGCACATTTGGAAATGAGTTTCCCTACCACAGTTTTGAGCTGGTACACCTGGTTGAGTGACATGACAGCCAGCCTTCCCTCTGGTTGCTGAGTATGGAATCTGAACACACAATGTACTTCCTTCAAGAAATCGTGTGATCCTGGGAAAATTGCTTGATCTGCTCGTCAATTCGTTGCTTAATGCAAAAGAAAAGTGCCTGCACTTTGAAACAGGACGGTCTATATCAAGAGGCCAGTCCTTCCTGCCTACCAGAGTGAGAGGGGAGGGGGTGGTGGGTGGATTTCTAGGGTAATGCGGTGCCTCCCTTGGAGTACCTGGCAGCATAGACCCACAGATCACGGGTGTCACGCGCATGAGGTCCTTCAAGGTCAGTCGCTATTAGCAGCCGCGCGCACGCTCCCGCGATGGGATAATTCACACATTACATTATGTGTTTCTGCTGCTCGCTGCACTTTTCCACATTGGGGGGAATTAATAGTTTCTTGGCGCCGAGCAGTAAAACACAGTTGCTGGAGCAGTGTACAAGGCCCGTAAGTGACGCTGGCCATGATGGACCGCGCGCGCCTCCGTTTAGGGAGCACTTTGACGAACAGCTGCATGAAACATGGCGCCATTATTACTGATATTAGCTTATTATTCTGCAGGCAGCGTGGGGGCAGCAGGCCGTGCCGGCGGCTGAATGCAAGCGGCGCTGCCACTTGTGCGCGATGCATGCGCGCGCAGCCATGCACGGGCGTGCAGTGCGCACATATAGCGCTCAGAAGTCTCCAGAGGAAGGTAGGTTAAGGGGCAGAGAGGACAGAAGCTCCTAGAGGCAATGTGTAAAGATTCACAGGTAGCGTAATCCCGGGCAAAGCCCCCACGAAGCGAACAGTCAACGTTTTCAGGACATTGAATGGAAGATTTGGTGGTTTGTGGATCACATTTTGGAGGTCAATCTACCACTGTGACCCTTCCATCCCCACCGTTTCACGTGGTTCCAACCCCCATTCCCCACACATCACCCCATGACATATTCCAATACAACAGCGCTGAACAGCACATGTACCAACCCCCAGTGCCCTTTTGGGGAATGCCAGGCTTAAGGAGGGCAGTGGGGCATTTTACAGAGCCCTGTAGTGCACGGTGACAACTTCCCCTCCCGACATGTCTGTAATCGTTGACCTACGGGTGAAACTCACACTTCTTAAGAGACACCACCAGCAAAGTATGGAAGTGTGTGCAGTCCCTCACATGTGCCTGAAAAGTGGGAGGATCCTGAACTAATCTCCCAGCCCGACTCCTGACTGCTCTGCCTCGCCAGACCAACCCTGTCATACTCATCGTCCCCCGTCATCCCAGAAATGCCTCCCAGCAGGCCTCCTGACTGCGCTGCCTCCCAAACCTTGCCTGCCAAACCCATCGCCCCAGAAATGCCTCCCAGCAGGCCTCCTGACTGTTCTGCCTCCACAAACCTTGCCTGCCGTACCCATCGTCCCAGAAATGCCTCCCAGCAGGCCTCCTGACTGCTCTGCCTCCCCAAACCTTGCCTGCCGTACCCATCGTCCCAGAAATGTCCCCCAGCAGGCCTCCTGACTGCTCTGCTTGGCCAAACCTTGCTGCCATGCCCATCGTCCCAGAAATGCCTCCCAGCAGGCCTCCTGACTGCGCTGCCTCCCCAAACCTTGCCTGCCATACCCATCGCCCCAGAAATGCCTCCCAGCCCGGCTCCTGACGTCTCTGCCTCGCCAGACCTTGGCTTTCCTACCCATCGTTCCCCATTGTCCCAGAAATGCCTCCCAGTTCTTAGTTCCTGCATGAGAACAAAGTGCCACTTGGGGCCAGTCTTTGCATAAGGCATCCCAGGCAGCTGGCAGGGGTTCAAACATGTAGGGGCATCGACAAAAGCGTGGGCATCAAAGAAAATCACGCATTACCGTGCTGGGGGGCTCTAGGAAGTACACATAAAGCCAATGTACCTGTCTCATTGGTAGACAGCTCGGCACCACATGTGTGCTAGCATCAGCAGGCCTGGCCATGAGCTATACATTCATATTGTAACATTGTTGCTTGTTCCTGAGGTTTGTGTTGCTCTGTGCAATGAAAGCGTACGTGCAGTAAAAGCGTGCACTCACAGGGGAGTACAGAATATGCTCCTTCCTCCTTCTCCTCCTTCTCTCCTGTCGCACCTGAAGAAGTTACCACAGTTGTCCGCTCCATGAAGGTCTCTTCTAAACAGGTCTGCCCTTGCTCTTCCAGAACCATCAAGGATAGCATTGTCTCTCTTGCCCCTGCACTCGCTGATTTCTGCAATCACTCTTTTGTCACTGGATCTTTCCCCTCGCCCTTAAGCACTCCCTTGTGCACCCACTCCTGAAAAAAAACATCCTCTGCCCCTACCTGCCCTGCCAGATATCTCCATCACCCCCTTCCTGGGGAAGCTGCTTGAGAAGCTGGCCTTGCCCCAATTTAACACTCACACTGAACACGTTGTTGGCCTCCACAACTAACAATCTGATTTCCGTGCATCTAGAGGAAAACTGCCCTTCTGAACACCTGTGATGAGCTCCTCGCATCCTTGGATTCCAACTCCCCAGCTGTCCTCATCCCCTTGATCTCTCCTCTCCCTTTGACACAGTCAACCACTCCATCCTCATAAAAAGGCTCCACGATACACTTGGTCTCTATGAACGGGAACTGGATTGGCTGTCCTCTTTCCTCACTTACCGCTCTTCCCAAGCCATTCTAGGCCCCATTTGCTCTTCTACTTCCATCTCCTCCTGTGGTGTCCCCCCACGGTTCTATACTCTACCCCAGGCTCTTTAACATCCTCCCTGCTCTCCTAGCGCACCTCATCTCCTCTTTCTCTTCCAACTTCCAGTGTTAAGCAGATGACACACAGATCTTCCTTAGACTCCCAGCTGACCCTCCTGCACCCTCCATCATCCCTGACTGCCTATCTGCCATCCAGTCCTGGTGTACCTCCAATGATCTCTGCCTCAATGCCTGTAAAACTGATATCATTCCTATTGGGACCCCCGCTCCTTCCTTCTTCCCCTCACTCTGGCCTTCTTCCTTGGGCTCTCCCCCTGTGCCTTCAACTGAAGCCAGAAACCTTGGAGTCATCTTTCTCGTTCCTCTCTCACACTCAGGACATTGCCAAGAAGTCAAACTATCAGCTCTTCCTTCTCAAAGGAATTCTACCTTTTTTCACTTCTCCTCAGAGGCTCAATATGACTCAAGCCCTGGTTCTCTCTAGACTTGACTACTGTAACATCCTCCTACTGAATATTCCTTTGTCCACTCTGCGGCCCCTCCAGCTAATCCAGAATAGGGCAGCAAGACTTAACCTTGGCCTTAAGCCCAGGGACCACATCTCTCCTGCACTAAAAAGCCTTCGCTGGCTCCGAGTTGCTGCACGGATTAAATTCAAATCCCTCTGCATCATCCACAGGGCTGTCTGGGACCAGGAACCAACATTTTCAACTGTTTCTCACTATATACTCTCCCAAGAGACCACTTTGTTTCTCTGGCACCAACTCTTTGTGTATAAAATGTTTTGCTAAACAGAGGGCAGGGGGTCGCTCACTTTCCTCAGCGGGCTCCCTCCTCTGGGATAGCCTCTCCCTCCCCCTACCCCTGCGCCTTGAGCAGGATCTTCTCAAATTCTGGAAGCTCCTTAAGACTTTGCTCTTTTCTTCCACTGCTAACCCCACAGTTGCTGAATCAGTGTCCCTGGCCCTTATGCATCCTCTGGGCCTTGACCTCCCACACCATTTCTTCCCACCACCTGTCTTTCCACAGCACTTGCATTGCACACCCTCCTTTCTGGAGATGGGCACTTACACCTCCCGCGGCCCGGGTTGTGTAGCACTCAACATTCCTAACACTTCGTCTATGGCTCACCCACAAACTGGGAACCCCAGCACCTACCCCCTTTTCCTTTCTGCACTTGCACGTTCTGAATACTCACAAGGCATAGTAGGTTTGTCACTCCCCCCCCCTCGGCTCTTAAATATTTCTGTTGTAATGTATTTCCCACCCTCGCTCCCTCACTGCCCTGTGGGCGCTTGGAAACAGTATTTTCTTATTGTATAAGCACCTAACAAGCAAACAATAAACAAATAAATACATACACTTAGAAACGTTTGACTGTAGCATGGGAGAGACAGCTGTGACCAGGCCCATAGGAAAGTGGTCTGACGGCCTGAGCGGCCTGCCCTGTGCAGCTCAAAGGGCCTGATTCATGGAATATTTGCACGGTTCAAAGTGACTTTGCACTGCTGGAAAGTGACGTTGCTCTGCCATCACAAACCCTGATTCATGGGACTGTGCAAAGTTTATTTTTTCATTGAAAAGTCACTCTTGCTGTACAAAATTAACTTTGTATTGACTTTGCGTTGCAAAAATACATGTTGCACAGCTCCATGAATCAGGGTTTGTGTCGGCAGTGTAAACTGGATTGAGCTGCCATTTTCAGGAATGTTTATAAGTATGGGTGCTGAAGATCTTTAACCACTTGAGTGCACTAAAGACATGTGAGTATGTCCTAAGGAAATGTTGTGTGGCACCTGGCACAGCTGGGAACATGCATGCATCTACGTGCATGACAGACAAGGGATACAACTGACTGGACGCGGTATGCTAATCCCCGCTAGTCTAGGCAATATGCATAAGGATTTACACAAACAGCCTTAGTAAACCTGGGGAGTGACGTTAACTTGAATCAGAGGACACTTGCTTATGAGGGACACACCCACTGTGGGGGTTCTGGGGTTTACGACGACCCCTGGGGCGAAAGAGGTCCAGACCTTTTACTTTGCTTAATGTATCTACCTCACCAGAAATGGCATAACAACAAAATGGCATAACAGGGAGTGACACACAAGGGCATCATGGGAAGTTATACTACACAGGTTTGCCCTGAGAAAGCCAAGAGACAATTAATGTTACGATGCTCAGTATATAAATGTGCTTTACTATTATATATCAAACAATACTATGACTGAGGCTTTTTTGAAAAGTGTAGAGAAAAGGTCTGACACCTTTGGTTCTGCAGAGATTTTGAACTACAGCCCCACAATCCCTGTCCATTGACTATGCTGGCTACGACTGATGGGGGTTGTAGTCCAAAACATGTAAACGACCAAAGGATGCAGACCCCTGCCTTAGAGTATGAACAGAACAACTTCTAAGAACGTCTTCTTTGGGCAGACAATGCACAGTAAGATACACTGATTTTCTCAGGATCACACACCTCAGGTAAGTGGTGAAGTTTGGATTTCAGATGAGTCTGCGGCATAGACTCTGTACAACATACCCTCTCAGGCTTAATTGGGAGAAATGAGTCTTAATATGTGTATGTTAAGAATACTTACAAAATGCACATCATAACACAGCCTGACAAATACAAAAATCCATATCAAAGTAAATCAAGCGTAAAGTGTATGAATTTACCTTTTTTTACCCATCTTGAGTGAGCCTAATACATGCCTATGAACATACAACAAAAGATACTTAGTCCTTATTCGGACTACAGCAGTGCAGGTAAAAACCGTGGTAATGAAGTGGTCATTCAGTTACCACGATTCCAACAATGGGGTCTTACATCACCATACCAACCACTTCCAATACTGTGGTAAATGCTCCCGACCAAGCAGTGGCAACAGTAATTCCATTTGGTGGTATTCTGTCACATCTACCTCCAAACGTGTAATGAGGCACACTGCGTGCTAAGGTCTAGTTACAGTAATATTATGATAGATTTGTTGTGGTCATTTTGGTGAATGGTTGGCAAGGGGCACCAATGATGCTTATTGCCTAGCGTGCAGTCTGATCTAAGACTGGCCCTTGTGCCAATGCAGCTATAAAAGCAGACCAATACAAACAAACCTCATGGATAGGAACAGACCTCAATTGCATGACTAAGATCAGGCCCCCAGTGCATGGATAGGAATAGACCCATGTGTGTGATTAAGAATAGACCCCCATCGCATGGCTAAGAGCAGACTCCCAGTGCATGGATAGGAATAGACCCATGTGCATGGTTAAGAATAGACCTCCATCGCATGGCTAAGAGCAGACTCCCAGTGCATAGATAGGAATAGATCCATGTGCGTGGTTAAGAATAGACCCCCATCGCATGGCTAAGAGCAGACTCCCAGTGCATGGATAGGAATAGACCCATGTGCGTGGTTAAGAATAGACCCCCATCGCATGGCTAAGAGCAGACTCCCAGTGCATGGATAGGAATAGACCCATGTACGTGGTTAAGAATAGACCCCCATCGCATGGCTAAGAGCAGACTCCCAGTGTATGCATGAGGATAGACGCCCTAGTGCAGTCTCAAGTGCCAGCTCACATTGCATGAATAAGAAAACACTGCCTGTCCCCCATTGCATGGTTTAGAACAGGCGCACATTGCATGGATAACAACACACCTCCAGTGCATGTTAAATAACAGGCCCCCAATGCATGGTTTAGAACAGGCACATGCTGCATGGATAAGAACACATCTCAAGTGCATGTACAATAACAGGCCCCCATTGCATGGTTTAGAATAGACACACCTCGTGTGAAGAAGAAAACACTTCCACAAACTTACAAGTACCCATTGCATGAACACAGATTGCATGGGTAAGAGATCACCCCAGTGCATGAATAACAAGAGACCCGCATTGTGTGGTTAGGAGCAGACCCCTGATTGCATGGTTAAGAGTAGGCTCCCCATCTCTGGATGAGGATAGAGATGATTAAGAGCATGGACACCCCCAGTGCATGGCTAAAAGCACCCCCCCTTGTTAAACCATATTCGCATAATACCGTCTTGTTATTAACATTGGCCTAAGCACATTCACATTGTACATACAACCGTGTTTAAAATGCCCTGAATAAAGTTGACTTTGGCTCCATGTTAGAGCCATCTGCCATTTTGATTCTAACTCCTGCTTTCTGTCCTAAAATGGTAAACTGTGTTTTTGTCTTCAGCTGAGCAGAGTGAACCTTGAGCTATGTCAACATTAAGGCTGCTGAGAGCAGAATGTGTGTTCTTTGTAAAGAGACCTTGTAGCTAAAATGAACTGCAATTTAATTGTTGTCTGCACCCACAGCTACTTCTTCATTCAAACAATGGAACAGAATGCAAAACAACTAAAAATGTGGGCTTTGGCAGAAACTATTTGTGTTCATTCTTGAAACTGAACTTACTTTAAGCAGGAGAACCAACTTCACCATTGAATCTTCATGGACAAGTAAACATGTTAAATGTATTAAACAATATTGTCATATTTGTCATGTGAACTGGGCATGAACCCTTTCATGTAATTTATTGGTTTGAAGAAGGGCTGGACAATGACTGGGATGGTGTATACATAGAGCATGTTTTGGGATATCCAGCACTATCTTCCCTCACAGTGTCTGCTGGTACACACTGTGAGGCACTTGAGAGTCAGATAGCTATCTGTGTTCTGAACTTTGATTAAAAAGTATACTTATAACTCTGAACTCGTGAGTGGCGTAATTCATTTTGATGGTACTAAAGCACGATATTTCCTTTTGGTTTTTCACCCTATGCATGGATGGAATGGATGACCCCCCACAAACACTCCTTCACGTTTGCTCTGCTTGGTGGCCTCCTAGGAAGGCTTGAAGCTTAGTTAGACTGACTCACTTTGGTAGTATAGATCCATTAAGTATGTGTTAGTTAAATGTATGTCCCATCTTCTCTCTCACATGATGGGGACATCAACCTAGGTGTGTAGTTAGTCCTTCTGACCATTGAGTCCAGTGCATGTCCATTCTCCGTCATTCGCGACTAGAAATAAACCCCTGATTTAATATATGTTGAAAAGCTATTGGTTAGTCATTCAATATTGTCTATGACAACATTCCAAAATGTATCATATATTTTTAAACAATCACAAGCACATCCGTTAAACACATTGAACAACCCACCTTCTTGAGAATAACAGGCCATACAATCCAACCTGTTGCTTGCGTTTTTGTACACACGGTATTTCAGTGAGCAGTAAGGGGGTGTTTTGCAGCATTCTTTAAAATGTCTTTATTGACAGTCCGTTGAACATGCCCTTGTCTATGACATCAGCAGAGGCAACCCCCATGCATTACTGAAAGTGGAGACACACATGACAACCCCCCAACTCTAGTTTAAATAAGGCACCTACTGCCTGTGTAAATCCACAATGTTTTTGTCACCTGCTATGAGCCTCCCTCAGCTGTGCTCTGTTCTCTTAGTAATTGTGGTCCTTCTTCCCCAGGTAGTGTGGCCATGTGCACACTTCAGCCCATCTTCTACATGCAGGCCCCGTCTTCTCTTTTGGTTGCAGCCGCTTGGTCTCCCATTATATTTTCATTGGCCCACTCATTTTAGGCACATCATGGCTTCACTCCATACATGCTATCCTGGGTGTGTCCTAGTGTTAGTCGGGATGTGGTCAGACATCTAGCCGTCCTAGTGTTAGTCGGGATGTGGACAGACATCTAGCCATCATAGCCGTCCTAGTGTTAGTCGGGATGTGGTCGGACATCGAGCCATCCTAGTGTTAGTGTTAGTCGGGATGTGGTCAGACATCTATCTGTTCAATCGAGAGGCCAGCTTGGGCTAATATGGCACCACGTGTGTCTCTTCCCCAGAAAGCATCTGCCATAAATGCCATCATCACTCGTAGCATAAATGCCATCATCACTCGTAGGCTTCGCTTTGGAAACAGTTTGCAGCAGAGTCTTCTCCTGTCCCTTGTACTAAAGATCAAACTATTCCAACATGGTGATGTTCCTCACCTGCTTCTGAAACTCCAAAGTCTAGACCACATTACCCTACTACCACCCGTCTCCACTGTCTTGGAATTTCAGAAGGATCTAGTTTAAGTTCCTGTGCTTCGTATATTAAGACTTCCTTCTAAAAACAACTCCCTTTCTCTTCTTCAACCCCTCATTCTCAAAGCTTCTTCTCGCCCTCATGTAAATGTGTGGCGGGAGGTCTCTAGCAGTCACCCCAATTATCAGCAGAGAACATGTGGGCCCATCAAAGACACCCCACTTTGTATAGGTGTGGCTGGGGCTCTCTAGCAGTAACCCCAATTATCAGCTCAGAACACTTGGGCCCATCAAAGATGCCTTGCCACAAGAATGGAAGACTCAGACATGGGCAAAGTTACTGTCTTTTATTAGCAAACAAAATGACACTGTGTCTGTGCTAACCTGTGCCAATGGCAGCAGGCAGGCTTGTTCGTGGGTCTGGAGAGCCGGGGCACAGCAGCAGCCAGGCGTGATAAGGGAACATCCCCTGCAGTGGGGGTGGGGCAGCCAATCAGAAGACAGACCTGAATGATTAACCAACAGGCTATTAGAAACCCGAGGCCCTTATTTGCCTGATTATATCAAAACATTTCATTTGCTGTAAACACATTAAAGAAGAAAGACTTGCACGGTGCAGCATTAGCTGGGAAGCAGTGGCATTTTTGGTATCTGCCTGACCTTTAGAGACGGCTGGGAAGGGGCTCAGGGCTGTCACTTGAAAGATAAAAGCCTCCTCCATCTTCCCGGCACTTTAAGGCGTTGCACGAAACCAGGGCGCGAAAAGAAACGTCGGACTTTCTTCATTTCCGACCAGGAGGCCAGTTTAATTACATTGAAAGCTCCGTACTTTATATTATGGCGATGGGGGAGGTGCAGTCCCTCAGGATCGGCTCCTTGTGACATTTTAATTATTCACAATTTTCCGTTTGAAAGTTTTGTGACTCAAAGTGACAGAGATGGTGCCGGGTTTATGAGAATAACAAGGTTTAAAAGGGAATGATTCCAACATATTCCATGTTTAAGGAATATTGAAGCGCGCTTGCGGTCGGGCTCCTGGAAGCCTATGATAGCGACAGGCCTGAGGGTTCAACATGCCCTTCCATGTAGCATGTTAAGACATGTATTGAGAAAACCAATCATGCTGGTCGTTGCATAAACACAGTGCGTTCTCTGTCGCAGGCACTGTTCCCTCTTACACCTCTTCCAGCTGGTGACCCCCTGCCTGCTCACACCCACTCTTCTACACTTTTCCTTCTTACACACCTCCCAGCTGGCGACCCCCTCCCTGCTCATATCCACCCCTCCCTGCTCACATCCCCTCTTACCGACCTCCCAGCTGGTGACCCCCTGCCTGCTCACATCCCCTCTTACCCACCTCCCAGCTGGTGACCCCCTCCCTGCTCACACCCACTCTTCTACACTGTTCCCTCTTACCCACCTCCCAGCTGGTGACCCCCTCCCTGCTCATATCCACCCCTCCCTGCTCACACCCACTCTTCTACACTGTTCCCTCTTACCCACCTCCCAGCTGGCGACCCCCTCCCTGCTCATATCCACCCCTCCCTGCTCACACCCACTCTTCTACACTGTTCCCTCTTATACACCTCCCATCTGGTGACCCCCTCCCTGCTCACACCCACTCTTCTACACTGTTCCCTCTTACCCACCTCCCAGCTGGTGACCCCCTGCCTGCTCACATCCCCTCTTACCCACCTCCCAGCTGGTGACCCCCTCCCTGCTCACACCCACTCTTCTACACTGTTCCCTCTTACACACCTCCCATCTGGTGACCCCCTCCCTGCTCACACCCACTCTTCTACACTGTTCCCTCTTACCCACCTCCCAGCCGGTGACCCCCTCCCTGCTCATATCCACCCCTCCCTGCTCACACCCACTCTTCTACACTGTTCCCTCTTACCCACCTCCCAGCTGGCGACCCCCTCCCTGCTCATATCCACCCCTCCCTGCTCACACCCACTCTTCTACACTGTTCCCTCTTACACACCTCCCATCTGGTGACCCCCTCCCTGCTCACACCCACTCTTCTACACTGTTCCCTCTCACCCACCTCCCAGCTGGTGACCCCCTCCCTGCTCATATCCACCCCTCCCTGCTCACACCCACTCTTCTACACTGTTCCCTCTTACCCACCTCCCAGCTGGTGACCCCCTCCCTGCTCATATCCACCCCTCCCTGCTCACACCCACTCTTCTACACTGTTTCCTTTTACCCACCTCCCAGCTGGTGACCCCCTCCCTGCTCATATCCACCCCTCCCTGCTCACACCCACTCTTCTACACTGTTTCCTTTTACACACCTTCCAGCTGGTGACCCCCCCCCCTCCGCCCCCCGCCATGGGCCATGGTGTTGTGTGTCTAGAAGTCCTTTCTAAGGGGAATTCCATAAAAAAAACGTCTCCCTGTAGTTTGAGCTGCAGGTGGAACATTGGGAACGAACACAGAGGAGTGACGATCATGTCCTCAGACTAATGGCGATGAGTGATATCCCTCCTAGAGTCAGTCAGTAGCCAACAGCACGACTGGAGTCGCCACGAGCCATTATATTCTCTCTGAATATTGGCCAACTCTACAGCACAGACTTTGCCAACCTTGAATAGATGAACAGATGAACTGTCCTGAAAGGATGGAAACTTGCAACCCGCAGACTCGATTCAGCTCTGTGAACTGGGGCGCAAACCCCATGATCCATTCCACGGGTCCGACGTGTCTAGCGAAGGAGGCGGCTATTCGGCTCCTAGGTCATATGTTCAGGATTTCCCTGGGTTTCAAACTCTCTTCCAAGCAATGGTGATGGGTGTCACGTGAGAGAGAAGAGCGTAGAGTGATGGGTGGTGCAGTGCAAGGATCGAGTGAATGAAAGGAAACTGTGAACAATGATATAATAATGCACGTTCAGGATGACCTGCAGCGGGTCAGAGACCAGTATATTCAGGCCTTACTATGGGCTCAGGCCATCATCAGAGCCTCCCTTCTGTGCCCCAATGGGTCTGGGAAATGGCTCTAGCTGGTGTCCTAACCGCGCCCGGTTCAAGCGCGTAGCATTAGGCATCAAAGCATGAAAGTGATCTCTGATCCACCTCTGGGATGGAAGGCGCAGGTCTACACTGGTCAGATTGCAGCTAAGCCTCCTCCAGACATCAGACATTCCCAAACCAGACTTCCCCGGCCTTCACCAGTGTCCAACCTACCCCATCAGACCTCATCCAGGCTCTCACCAGTTTCTACACGGTCCCTGACTAGACAGCAACCTCCCCACTACCAGACTCTAACCTTTCCTGCATACAATAATCCTACACTCAACCTGTCCTCTGGCATCTTCAACCTGGCTCCTATAACACCGCAACCTTGCCTCCACCAGAAGCCAGCCTATCCTGCACCAACTAACCGAAACACTGTCCCACACCAAACTCAGCCTGTCTCCCGCCAAAACCCATGCTCACCCTCACCAGGACTATCGGGAGGATAGCTCAGCGGCAACGTGCTCGCCTTGGAAGGAAGAGAACACGGAGCAACACAGGTTCAATCCCCGGGTCCGCGCTTAGAAACCTCCGGGTATTAAGCGCCTTATAAATAACCTACCATATCACATGTCAAACTGGTCCCCACCCGGCTCCAATCTGGCCTGCACCAGCTCACTTCCTCGCATTGTTCATGCACGTATCGGTGCATGGAAATGTAAATCGATTAAAAGTTGCTGATATCCATGAAATATACTACTCTACTAGCCCTGCACCGAAACAGGAAACGCAAGCCCGTGTGCGCGCTATATTACGGCAAGTCTCCAAGCGGTTAACAGTCCTTCCTCAGCTTTTCCTGAACTTGAGACGAAGATCGATGTAAAAACTACTGTTCCTGGTAAAAGTGATTTTTTGTTTAATTACAAGGAAAGCCGCACTGCTGGAGGGAGTCGCTGTGTTCAAATGCGGAGACGCGTGTCGCCTAATTGGTGCTTTGATTAATTCCTGCTTGGAATCTGTGCAATTAGAGCATTAATGGGCAGTACTTGGAAGCAATGCGCTCCTGAGAGGGGACTTGGAGTTGGCACCCTGGCTCGTGCCGCCTTGGAGCTCGCCAGTGTCATGGCCGCCACTGTAAGGTTGGGTGGACGCTGTCAGGGCGTCAGCTGCCAGCATCGCCTTGAATGGCGAGCCTAAGCCCCCAGACAGCCTGAAAAGCTGATCACTGGGGCCACTGTTTGGACGTCATTGGATATAGGGCCAAGAGGACCAAGCAAAGGATGCAGAGTCTGCTCATTCTTAAATCTCTGTGGAGACATCATAAGATGTAGGGCCAAGAGGAGCAAGAAAAGGATGCAAGGTCTGCTCATTCTTAAATCACTACGGAGACGTCATTGGGTATAGGGCCAAGAGGACCAAGCAAAGGATGCAGAGTCTGCTCATTCTTAAATCACTACGGAGACGTCATTGGGTATAGGGCCAAGAGGACCAAGCAAAGGATGCAGAGTCTGCTCATTCTTAAATCACTACGGAGACGTCATTGGGTATAGGGCCAAGAGGACCAAGCAAAGGATGCAGAGTTTTCTCATTCTTAAATCACTACGGAGACGTCATTGGGTATAGGGCCTAGAGGACCAAGCAAAGGATGCAGAGTCTGTTCATTCTTAAATCACTGCAGAGACATCACAGGATATAGGGCCAAGAGGACCAAGCAAAGGATGCAGAGTCTGTTCATTCTTAAATCACTTCGGAGACATCCTAGGATATAGGGCCAAGAGGACCAAGCAAAGGATGCAGAGTCTGCTCATTCTTAAATCACTGCGGAGACATCATAGGATATAGGGCCAAGAGGACCAACCAAAGGATGAGTCTCCTCATTCTTAAATCACTGCGGAGACATCCTAAGATATAGGACCAAGAGGACCAAGCAAAGGATGCAGAGTCTGCTCATTCTTAAGTCACTGCGGAGGCATCCTAGGATATAGGGCCAAGAGGACCAAGCAAAGTATGCAGAGTCTGCTCATTCTTAAATCACTGCAGACACATCATAGGATATAGGGCCAAGAGTAGCAAGCAAAGGATGCAGAGTCTGCTCATTCTTAAATCACTGCAGAGACATCATAGGATATACGGCCATGAGGACCAAGCAAAGTATGCAGAGTCTGCTCATTCTTAAATCACTGCAGACACATCATAGGATATAGGGCCAAGAGTAGCAAGCAAAGGATGCAGAGTCTGCTCATTCTTAAATCACTGCAGAGACATCATAGGATATACGGCCATGAGGACCAAGCAAAGGATGCAGAGTCTGCTCATTCTTAAGTCACTGCAGAGACATCCTAGGATATAGGGCCAAGAGGACCAAGCAAAGGATGCAGAGTCTGCTCATTCTTTAATCACTTCGGAGACATCCTAGGATATAGGGCCAAGAGGACCAAGCAAAGGATGCAGAGTCTGCTCATTCTTAAATCACTGCAGAGACATCACAGGATGTAGGGCCGTGAAGACCACGGAAAGGATGCAGAGTCTGCTCATTCTTAAATCACTGCTGAGACATCACAGGATGTAGGGCCGTGAGGACTAAGGAAAGGATGCAGAATCTGCTCATTCTTAAATCACTACGGAGACATCCTATGATATAGGTCCAAGAGGACCAAGCAAAGGATGCAGAGTCTGTTCATTTTTAAATCACTGTGGAGACATCCTAGGATATAGGGCCATGAGGACCAAGCGAAGGATGCAGAGTCTGTTCATTCTTAAATCACTGCAGAGACATCATAGGATATAGGGCCGTGAGGACCAAGCAAATGATGCAGAGTCTGCTCATTCATAAATCTCTGTGGAGACATCATAGGATATAGGGCCGAGAGGACCAAGCAAAGGATGCAGAGTCTGCTCATTCTTAAATCACTGCAGAGACATCATAGGATATAGGGCCAAGAGGACCAAGCAAAGGATGCAGAGTCTGCTCATTCTTAAATCACTACGGAGACATCATTGGGTATAGGGCCTAGAGGACCTAGCAAAGGATGCAGAGTCTGCTCATTCTTAAATCACTGCGGAGACACCATAGGATGTAGGGCCAAGAGGACCAAGCAAACAATGCAGAATCTGCTCGTCTTAAATCACTGCGGAGACATCATAGGATATAGGGCCAAGAGGACCAAGCTAAGGATGCAGAGTCTGCGCATTCTTAAATCTCTGCAGAGACATCATAGGATATAGGAAAGGACCAAGGAAAGGATGCAGAGTCTGTTTATTCTTAAATCTCTGCAGAGACATCCTAGGATGTAGGGCCAAGAGGACCAAGGAAAGGATGCAGAGTCTACTCATTCTTAAATCACTGCAGATACATCATAGGATATAGGGCCAAGAGGACCAAGCAAAGGATACAGAGTCTGCTCATTCTTAAATCACTGCAGAGACATCATAGGATGTAGGGCCAAGAGGACCAAGCTAAGGATACAGAGTCTGCTCATTCTTAAATCACTGCGGAGACATCCGAGGATATAGGGCCAAGAGGACCAAGCAAAGGATGCAGAGTCTGCTCATTCTTAAATCACTGCGGAGACATCCTAGGATATAGGGCCAAGAGGACCAAGCAAAGGATGCAGATTCTGCTCATTCTTAAATCACTATGGAGACGTCATAGGATGTAGGGCTAAGAGGACCAAGCAAAGGATGCAGAGTCTGCTCATTCTTAAATCACTGCGGAGACATCATAGGATGTAGGGCCAAGAGGACCAAGCAAAGGATGCAGAGTCTGCTCATTCTTAAGTCACTGCGGAGACATCCTAGGATATAGGGCCAAGAGGACCAAGCAAAGGAAGCAGAGTCTGCTCATTCTTAAATCACTGCGGAGACATCATAGGATATAGGGCCAAGAGTAGCAAGCAAAGGATGCAGAGTCTGCTCATTCTTAAATCACTGCGGAGACATCATAGGATACAGGGCCAAGAGGCTCAAGCAAGGGATGCAGAGTCTGCTAATTCCTAAGTCACTGCGGAGACATCCTAGGATATAGGGCCAAGAGGACAAAGCAAAGGATGCAGAGTCTGCTCATTCTTAAATCACTGCAGAGACATCATAGGATGTAGGGCCAAGAGGACCAAGCAAACAATGCAGAATCTGCTCGTCTTAAATCACTGCAGAGACATCCTAGGATATAGGGCCAAGAGGACCACGCAAAGGATGCAGAGTCTGCTCATTCTTAAATCACTGCAGAGACATCATAGGATGTAGGGCCAGGAGGACCAAGCAAAGGATGCAGAGTCTACTCATTCTTAAATCACTACAGAGACATCACAGGATGTAGGGCCAAGAGGACCAAGCAAAGGATGCAGAGTCTGCTCATTCTTAAATCACTGCAGATACATCATAGGATGTAGGCCCGTGAGGACCAAGGAAAGGATGCAGAATCTGCTCATTCTTAAATCACTACGAAGACACCCTAGATTATAGGGCCAAGAGGACCAAGCTAAGGATACAGAGTCTGCTCATTCTTAAATCACTGCAGAGACATCATAGGATGTAGGGCCAGGAGGACCAAGCAAAGGATGCAGAGTCTGCTCATTCTTAAATCACTGCGGAGACATTCTAGGATATAGGGCCAAGAGGACCACGCAAAGGATGCAGAGTCTGCTCATTCTTAAATCACTGCAGAGACATCATAGGATGTATGGCCAAGAGGACCAAGCAAACAATGCAGAATCTGCTCGTCTTAAATCACTGCAGAGACATCCTAGGATATAGGGCCAAGAGGACCACGCAAAGGATGCAGAGTCTGCTCATTCTTAAATCACTGCAGAGACATCATAGGATGTAGGGCCAGGAGGACCAAGCAAAGGATGCAGAGTCTGCTCATTCTTAAATCACTGCAGAGACATCACAGGATGTAGGGCCAAGAGGACCAAGCAAAGGATGCAGAGTCTGCTCATTCTTAAATCACTGCAGATACATCATAGGATGTAGGCCCGTGAGGACCAAGGAAAGGATGCAGAATCTGCTCATTCTTAAATCACTACGAAGACACCCTAGATTATAGGGCCAAGAGGACCAAGCAAAGGATGCAGAATCTGTTCATTCTTAAATCACTGCAGAGACATCCTAGGATATAGGGCCAAGAGGACCAAGCAAAGGATGCAGAGTCTGCTCATTCCTAAATCACTGCAGAGAGATCATAGGATATACGGCCAAGAGGACCAAGCAAAGGATGCAGAGTCTGCTCATTCTTAAATCTCTGCGGAGACATCATAGGATATAGGGCCGAGAGGACCAAGCAAAGGATGCAGAGTCTGCTCATTCTTAAATCACTGCAGAGACATCATAGGATATAGGGCCAAGAGGACCAAGCAAAGGATGCAGAGTCTGCTCATTCTTAAATCACTACGGAGACATCATTGAGTATAGGGCCTAGAGGACCAAGCAAATGATGCAGAGTCTGCTCATTCTTAAATCACTGCAGAGACACCATAGGATGTAGGGCCAAGAGGAAAAAGCAAAGGATGCAGAATCTGCTTGTCTTAAATCACTGCAGAGACATCATAGGATATAGGGCCAAGAGGACCAAGCTAAGGATGCAGAGTCTGCTCATTCTTAAATCTCGGCGGAGACATCATAGTATATAGGAAAGGACCAAGGAAAGGATGCAGAGTCTGCTCATTCTTAAATCTCTGCAGAGACATCCTAGGATGTAGGGCCAAGAGGACCAAGGAAAGGATGCAGAGTCTACTCATTCTTAAATCACTGCAGAGACATCATAGGATATAGGGCCAAGAGGACCAAGCAAAGGATGCAGAGTCTGCTCATCCTTAAATCACTGCAGAGACATCATAGGATGTAGGACCAAGAGGACCAAGCTAAGGATACAGATTCTGCTCATTCTTAAATCACTGCAGAGACATCATAGGATATAGGGCCAAGAGGACCAAGGAAAGGATGCAGAGTCTGCTCATTCTTAAATCACTGCGGAGACATCATAGGATATAGAGCAGCGAGGACCAAGCAAAGGATGCATAGTCTACTCATTCATAAATCTCTGCGGAGACATCATAGGATATAGAGCAGAGAGGACCAAGCAAAGGATGCATAGTCTACTCATTCGTAAATCACTGCGGAGACATCATAGGATATAGGGCCAAGAGGACCAAGCAAAGGATGCAGAGTCTGCTCATTCTTAAATCACTGCGGAGACATCATAGGATGTAGGGCTGAGAGGACCAAGCAAAGGATGCAGAGTCTGCTCATTCTTAAATCACTGCGGCAACATCACAGGATGTAGGGCCGAGAGGACCAAGCTAAGGATACAGAGTCTGCTCATTCTTAAATCACTGCAGAGACATCATAGGATGTAGGGCCGAGAGGACCAAGGAAAGGATGCAGAGTCTGCTCATTCTTAAATCACTGCAGAGACATCATAGGATATAGAGCAGAGAGGACCAAGCAAAGGATGCATAGTCTACTCATTCGTAAATCACTGCGGAGACATCATAGGATATAGGGCCAAGAGGACCAAGCAAAGGATGCAGAGTCTGCTCATTCTTAAATCACTGCGGAGACATCATAGGATGTAGGGCCGAGAGGACCAAGGAAAGGATGCAGAGTCTGCTCATTCTTAAATCACTGCAGAGACATCATAGGATATAGGGCCGAGAGGACCAAGCAAAGGATGCATAGTTTGCTCATTCTTAAATCACTGCGGAGACATCATAGGATGTAGGGCCAAGAGGACCAAGCTAAGGATACAGAATCTGCTCATTCTTAAATCACTGCAAAAACATCATAGGATGTAGGTCCAAGAGGACCAAGGAAAGGATGCAGAGTCTGCTCATTCTTAAATCACTGCGGAGACACCATAGGATGTAGGGCCAAGAGGACCAAGCAAAGGATGCAAGGTCTGCTCATTCTTAAATCACTGCAGAGACATCATAGGATATAGGGCCAAGAGGACCAAGCAAAGGATGCAGAGTCTGCTCATTTTTAAATCACTGCAGAGACATCATTGTGTATAGGGCCGACAGGACCAAGCAAAGGATGCAGAGTCTGCTCATTCTTAAATCACTGCGGAGACACCGTAGGATGTAGGACCAAGAGGACCAAGCAAAGGATGCAGATTCTGCTCATTCTTAAATCTCTGCAGAGACATCATAGGATGTAGGGCCAAGGGGACCAAGGAAAGGATGCAGAGTCTGCTCATTGTTAATTCTCTGCAGAGACATCCTAGGATATAGGAAAGGACCAAGGAAAGGATGCAGAATCTGTTCATTCTTTAATCACTGCGGAGACACCATAGAATGTAGGGCCAAGACACCATAGGATGTAGGGCCAAGAGGACCAAGCAAACGATGCAGAATCTGCTCATTCTTAAATCACTGCAGAGACATCATAGGCTATAGGGCCAAGAGGACCAAGCTAATGATGCAGAGTCTGCTCATTCTTAAATCTCTGCAGAGACATCATAGGATGTAGGGCCAAGAGGACCAAGCAAAGGATGCAGAATCTGCTCATTCTTAAATCTCTGCAGAGACATCATAGGAAATAGGGCAAAGAGGACCAAGGAAAGGATGCAGAGTCTGCTCATTCTTAAATCACTGCGGAGACACCATAGCATGTAGGGCCAAGAGGACCAAGCTAAGGATACAGAGTCTGCTCATTCTTAAATCACTACAGAGCCATTATAGGATATAGGGCCAAGAGGACCAAGGAAAGGATGCAGAATCTGCTCATTCTTAAATCACTGCTGAGACATCATAGGATGTAGGGCCAAGAGGACCAAGGAAAGGATGCAGAGTCTGCTCATTCTTAAATCACTACGGAGACACCATAGGATGTAGGGCCGAGAAGACCAAGGAAAGGATGCAGAGTCTGCTCATTCTTAAATCACTGCGGAGACATCATAGGATGAAGGGCCAAGAGGACCAAGCAAAGGATGCAAGGTCTCCTCATTCTTAAATCACTGCGGAGACATCATAGGATATAGGGCCAAGAGGTCCAAGCAAAGGAGGCAGAGTCTGCTCATTCTTAAATCACTGCGGAGACACCATAGAATGTAGGGCCAAGAGGACCAAGCAAAGGATGCAAGGTCTGCTCATTCTTAAATCACTGCGGAGACATCATATGATATAGGGCCAAGAGGACCAAGCAAAGAAATCCCTGTGGAGACATCATAGGATATAGGGCCAAGAGGACCAAGCAAAGGAAGCAGAGTCTGCTCATTTTTAAATCTCTGCGGAGACTTCCTAGGATATAGGGCCAAGAGGACCAAGCAAAGGATGCAGAGTCTGCTCATTCTTAAATCACTGTGGAGAAATCACAGGATATAGGGCCAAGAGGACCAAGCAAAGGATGCAGAGTCTGCTCATTCTGAAATCTCTGCAGAGACATCATAGGATGTAGGGCCGAGAGGAGCAAGAAAAGAATGCAGAGTCTGCTCATTCTTAAATCACTGCTGAGACATCATTGGATATAGGGCCAAGAGGACCAAGCAAAGGATGCAGAGCCTGCTCATTCTTAAATCACTACGGAGACATCATTGGGTATAGGGCCTAGAGGACCAAGCAAAGGATGCAGAGTCTGCTCATTCTTAAATCACTGCGGAGACACCATAGGATGTAGGGCCAAGAGGACCAAGCAAACAATGCAGAATCTGCTCGTCTTAAATCACTGCAGAGACATCAGAGGATGTAGGGCCAAGAGGACCAAGGAAAGGATGCAGAGTCTGCTCATTCTTAAATCACTACGGAGACACCATAGGATGTAGGGCCAAGAGGACCAAGGAAAGGATGCAGAGTCTGCTCATTCTTAAATCACTGCGGAGACATCATAGGATGAAGGGCCAAGAGGACCAAGCAAAGGATGCAAGGTCTCCTCATTCTTAAATCACTGCGGAGACATCATAGGATATAGGGCCAAGAGGCCCAAGCAAAGGATGCAGAGTCTGCTCATTCTTAAATCACTGCGGAGGCACCATAGAATGTAGGGCCAAGAGGACCAAGCAAAGGATGCAAGGTCTGCTCATTCTTAAATCACTGCGGAGACATCATACGATATAGGGCCAAGAGGACCAAGGAAAGAAATCCCTGTGGAGACATCATAGGATATAGGGCCAAGAGGACCAAGCAAAGGAAGCAGAGTCTGCTCATTCTTATATCTCTGCGGAGACTTCCTAGGATATAGGGCCAAGAGGACCAAGCAAAGGATGCAGAGTCTGCTCATTCTTAAATCACTGTGGAGAAATCACAGGATATAGGGACAAGAGGACCAAGAAAAGGATGCAGAGTCTGCTCATTCTGAAATCTCTGCAGAGACATCCTAGGATATAGGGCCAAGAGGACCAAGCAAAGTATGCAGAGTCTACTCATTCTTAAATCACTGCAGACACATCATAGGATATAGGGCCAAGAGTAGCAAGCAAAGGATGCAGAGTCTGCTCATTCTTAAATCACTGTGGAGAAATCACAGGATATAGGGACAAGAGGACCAAGCAAAGGATGCAGAGTCTGCTCATTCTTAAGTCACTGCAGAGACATCCTAGGATATAGGGCCAAGAGGACCAAGCAAAGGATGCAGAGTCTGCTCATTCTTAAATCACTTCGGAGACATCCTAGGATATAGGGCCAAGAGGACCAAGCAAAGGATGCAGAGTCTGCTCATTCTTAAATCACTGCAGAGACATCACAGGATGTAGGGCCGTGAAGACCACGGAAAGGATGCAGAGTCTGCTCATTCTTAAATCACTGCTGAGACATCACAGGATGTAGGGCCGTGAGGACTAAGGAAAGGATGCAGAATCTGCTCATTCTTAAATCACTACGGAGACATCCTATGATATAGGTCCAAGAGGACCAAGCAAAGGATGCAGAGTCTGTTCATTTTTAAATCACTGTGGAGACATCCTAGGATATAGGGCCGTGAGGACCAAGCGAAGGATGCAGAGTCTGCTCATTCTTAAATCACTGCAGAGACATCATAGGATATAGGGCCGTGAGGACCAAGCAAATGATGCAGAGTCTGCTCATTCATAAATCTCTGTGGAGACATCATAGGATATAGGGCCGAGAGGACCAAGCAAAGGATGCAGAGTCTGCTCATTCTTAAATCACTGCAGAGACATCATAGGATATAGGGCCAAGAGGACCAAGCAAAGGATGCAGAGTCTGCTCATTCTTAAATCACTACGGAGACATCATTGGGTATAGGGCCTAGAGGACCAAGCAAAGGATTCAGAGTCTGCTCATTCTTAAATCACTGCGGAGACACCATAGGATGTAGGGCCAAGAGGACCAAGCAAACAATGCAGAATCTGCTCGTCTTAAATCACTGCGGAGACATCATAGGATATAGGGCCAAGAGGACCAAGCTAAGGATGCAGAGTCTGCGCATTCTTAAATCTCTGCAGAGACATCATAGGATATAGGAAAGGACCAAGGAAAGGATGCAGAGTCTGTTTATTCTTAAATCTCTGCAGAGACATCCTAGGATGTAGGGCCAAGAGGACCAAGGAAAGGATGCAGAGTCTACTCATTCTTAAATCACTGCAGATACATCATAGGATATAGGGCCAAGAGGACCAAGCAAAGGATACAGAGTCTGCTCATTCTTAAATCACTGCAGAGACATCATAGGATGTAGGGCCAAGAGGACCAAGCTAAGGATATAGAGTCTGCTCATTCTTAAATCACTGCGGAGACATCCGAGGATATAGGGCCAAGAGGACCAAGCAAAGGATGCAGAGTCTGCTCATTCTTAAATCACTGCGGAGACATCCTAGGATATAGGGCCAAGAGGACCAAGCAAAGGATGCAGATTCTGCTCATTCTTAAATCACTATGGAGACGTCATAGGATGTAGGGCTAAGAGGACCAAGCAAAGGATGCAGAGTCTGCTCATTCTTAAATCACTGCGGAGACATCATAGGATGTAGGGCCAAGAGGACCAAGCAAAGGATGCAGAGTCTGCTCATTCTAAAGTCACTGCGGAGACATCCTAGGATATAGGGCCAAGAGGACCAAGCAAAGGAAGCAGAGTCTGCTCATTCTTAAATCACTGCGGAGACATCATAGGATATAGGGCCAAGAGTAGCAAGCAAAGGATGCAGAGTCTGCTCATTCTTAAATCACTGCAGAGACATCATAGGATACAGGGCCAAGAGGCTCAAGCAAGGGATGCAGAGTCTGCTAATTCCTAAGTCACTGCGGAGACATCCTAGGATATAGGGCCAAGAGGACAAAGCAAAGGATGCAGAGTCTGCTCATTCTTAAATCACTGCAGAGACATCATAGGATGTAGGGCCAAGAGGACCAAGCAAACAATGCAGAATCTGCTCGTCTTAAATCACTGCAGAGACATCCTAGGATATAGGGCCAAGAGGACCACGCAAAGGATGCAGAGTCTGCTCATTCTTAAATCACTACAGAGACATCACAGGATGTAGGGCCAAGAGGACCAAGCAAAGGATGCAGAGTCTGCTCATTCTTAAATCACTGCAGATACATCATAGGATGTAGGCCCGTGAGGACCAAGGAAAGGATGCAGAATCTGCTCATTCTTAAATCACTACGAAGACACCCTAGATTATAGGGCCAAGAGGACCAAGCTAAGGATACAGAGTCTGCTCATTCTTAAATCACTGCAGAGACATCATAGGATGTAGGGCCAGGAGGACCAAGCAAAGGATGCAGATTCTGCTCATTCTTAAATCACTGCGGAGACATTCTAGGATATAGGGCCAAGAGAACCACGCAAAGGATGCAGAGTCTGCTCATTCTTAAATCACTGCAGAGACATCATAGGATGTATGGCCAAGAGGACTAAGCAAACAATGCAGAATCTGCTCGTCTTAAATCACTGCAGAGACATCCTAGGATATAGGGCCAAGAGGACCACGCAAAGGATGCAGAGTCTGCTCATATTTAAATCACTGCAGAGACATCATAGGATGTAGGGCCAGGAGGACCAAGCAAAGGATGCAGAGTCTGCTCATTCTTAAATCACTGCAGAGACATCACAGGATGTAGGGCCAAGAGGACCAAGCAAAGGATGCAGAGTCTGCTCATTCTTAAATCACTGCAGATACATCATAGGATGTAGGCCCGTGAGGACCAAGGAAAGGATGCAGAATCTGCTCATTCTTAAATCACTACGAAGACACCCTAGATTATAGGGCCAAGAGGACCAAGCAAAGGATGCAGAATCTGTTCATTCTTAAATCACTGCAGAGACATCCTAGGATATAGGGCCAAGAGGACCAAGCAAAGGATGCAGAGTCTGCTCATTCCTAAATCACTGCAGAGAGATCATAGGATATACGGCCAAGAGGACCAAGCAAAGGATGCAGAGTCTGCTCATTCTTAAATCTCTGCGGAGACATCATAGGATATAGGGCCGAGAGGACCAAGCAAAGGATGCAGAGTCTGCTCATTCTTAAATCACTGCAGAGACATCATAGGATATAGGGCCAAGAGGACCAAGCAAAGGATGCAGAGTCTGCTCATTCTTAAATCACTACGGAGACATCATTGAGTATAGGGCCTAGAGGACCAAGCAAATGATGCAGAGTCTGCTCATTCTTAAATCACTGCAGAGACACCATAGGATGTAGGGCCAAGAGGAAAAAGCAAAGGATGCAGAATCTGCTTGTCTTAAATCACTGCAGAGACATCATAGGATATAGGGCCAAGAGGACCAAGCTAAGGATGCAGAGTCTGCTCATTCTTAAATCTCGGCGGAGACATCATAGTATATAGGAAAGGACCAAGGAAAGGATGCAGAGTCTGCTCATTCTTAAATCTCTGCAGAGACATCCTAGGATGTAGGGCCAAGAGGACCAAGGAAAGGAATCAGAGTCTACTCATTCTTAAATCACTGCGGAGACATCATAGGATATAGGGCCAAGAGGACCAAGCAAAGGATGCAGAGTCTGCTCATCCTTAAATCACTGCAGAGACATCATAGGATGTAGGGCCAAGAGGACCAAGCTAAGGATACAGATTCTGCTCATTCTTAAATCACTGCAGAGACATCATAGGATATAGGGCCAAGAGGACCAAGGAAAGGATGCAGAGTCTGCTCATTCTTAAATCACTGCGGTGACATCATAGGATATAGAGCAGCGAGGACCAAGCAAAGGATGCATAGTCTACTCATTCGTAAATCTCTGCGGAGACATCATAGGATATAGAGCAGAGAGGACCAAGCAAAGGATGCATAGTCTACTCATTCGTAAATCACTGCGGAGACATCATAGGATATAGGGCCAAGAGGACCAAGCAAAGGATGCAGAGTCTGCTCATTCTTAAATCACTGCGGAGACATCATAGGATGTAGGGCTGAGAGGACCAAGCAAAGGATGCAGAGTCTGCTCATTCTTAAATCACTGCGGCAACATCACAGGATGTAGGGCCGAGAGGACCAAGCTAAGGATACAGAGTCTGCTCGTTCTTAAATCACTGCAGAGACATCATAGGATGTAGGGCCGAGAGGACCAAGGAAAGGATGCAGAGTCTGCTCATTCTTAAATCACTGCGGAGACATCATAGGATATAGAGCAGAGAGGACCAAGCAAAGGATGCATAGTCTACTCATTCGTAAATCACTGCGGAGACATCATAGGATATAGGGCCAAGAGGACCAAGCAAAGGATGCAGAGTCTGCTCATTCTTAAATCACTGCGGAGACATCATAGGATGTAGGGCCGAGAGGACCAAGGAAAGGATGCAGAGTCTGCTCATTCTTAAATCACTGCAGAGACATCATAGGATATAGGGCCGAGAGGACCAAGCAAAGGATGCATAGTTTGCTCATTCTTAAATCACTGCGGAGACATCATAGGATGTAGGGCCAAGAGGACCAAGCTAAGGATACAGAATCTGCTCATTCTTAAATCACTGCAAAAACATCATAGGATGTAGGTCCAAGAGGACCAAGGAAAGGATGCAGAGTCTGCTCATTCTTAAATCACTGCGGAGACACCATAGGATGTAGGGCCAAGAGGACCAAGCAAAGGATGCAAGGTCTGCTCATTCTTAAATCACTGCAGAGACATCATAGGATATAGGGCCAAGAGGACCAAGCAAAGGATGCAGAGTCTGCTCATTCTTAAATCACTGCAGAGACATCATTGGGTATAGGGCCGACAGGACCAAGCAAAGGATGCAGAGTCTGCTCATTCTTAAATCACTGCGGAGACACCGTAGGATGTAGGACCAAGAGGACCAAGCAAAGGATGCAGAGTCTGCTCATTCTTAAATCTCTGCAGAGACATCATAGGATGTAGGGCCAAGGGGACCAAGGAAAGGATGCAGAGTCTGCTCATTGTTAATTCTCTGCAGAGACATCCTAGGATATAGGAAAGGACCAAGGAAAGGATGCAGAATCTGTTCATTCTTTAATCACTGCGGAGACACCATAGAATGTAGGGCCAAGACACCATAGGATGTAGGGCCAAGAGGACCAAGCAAAGGATGCAGAATCTGCTCATTCTTAAATCACTGCAGAGACATCATAGGCTATAGGGCCAAGAGGACCAAGCTAATGATGCAGAGTCTGCTCATTCTTAAATCTCTGCAGAGACATCATAGGATGTAGGGCCAAGAGGACCAAGCAAAGGATGCAGAATCTGCTCATTCTTAAATCTCTGCAGAGACATCATAGGAAGTAGGGCCAAGAGGACCAAGGAAAGGATGCAGAGTCTGCTCATTCTTAAATCACTGCGGAGACACCATAGCATGTAGGGCCAAGAGGACCAAGCTAAGGATACAGAGTCTGCTCATTCTTAAATCACTACAGAGCCATTATAGGATATAGGGCCAAGAGGACCAAGGAAAGGATGCAGAATCTGCTCATTCTTAAATCACTGCTGAGACATCATAGGATGTAGGGCCAAGAGGACCAAGGAAAGGATGCAGAGTCTGCTCATTCTTAAATCACTACGGAGACACCATAGGATGTAGGGCCGAGAAGACCAAGGAAAGGATGCAGAGTCTGCTCATTCTTAAATCACTGCGGAGACATCATAGGATGAAGGGCCAAGAGGACCAAGCAAAGGATGCAAGGTCTCCTCATTCTTAAATCACTGCGGAGACATCATAGGATATAGGGCCAAGAGGTCCAAGCAAAGGAGGCAGAGTCTGCTCATTCTTAAATCACTGCGGAGACACCATAGAATGTAGGGCCAAGAGGACCAAGCAAAGGATGCAAGGTCTGCTCATTCTTAAATCACTGCGGAGACATCATACGATATAGGGCCAAGAGGACCAAGCAAAGAAATCCCTGTGGAGACATCATAGGATATAGGGCCAAGAGGACCAAGCAAAGGAAGCAGAGTCTGCTCATTCTTAAATCTCTGCGGAGACTTCCTAGGATATAGGGCCAAGAGGACCAAGCAAAGGATGCAGAGTCTGCTCATTCTTAAATCACTGTGGAGAAATCACAGGATATAGGGCCAAGAGGACCAAGCAAAGGATGCAGAGTCTGCTCATTCTGAAATCACTGCAGAGACATCATAGGATGTAGGGCCGAGAGGAGCAAGAAAAGAATGCAGAGTCTGCTCATTCTTAAATCACTGCTGAGACATCATAGGATATAGGGACAAGAGGACCAAGCAAAGGATGCAGAGTCTGCTCATTCTTAAATCACTGCGGAGACACCATAGGATGTAGGGCCAAGAGGACCAAGCAAACAATGCAGAATCTGCTCGTCTTAAATCACTACGGAGACACCATAGGATGTAGGGCCAAGAGGACCAAGGAAAGGATGCAGAGTCTGCTCATTCTTAAATCACTGCGGAGACATCATAGGATGAAGGGCCAAGAGGACCAAGCAAAGGATGCAAGGTCTCCTCATTCTTAAATCACTGCGGAGACATCATAGGATATAGGGCCAAGAGGCCCAAGCAAAGGATGCAGAGTCTGCTCATTCTTAAATCACTGCGGAGACACCATAGAATGTAGGGCCAAGAGGACCAAGCAAAGGATGCAAGGTCTGCTCATTCTTAAATCACTGCGGAGACATCATACGATATAGGGCCAAGAGGACCAAGGAAAGAAATCCCTGTGGAGACATCATAGGATATAGGGCCAAGAGGACCAAGCAAAGGAAGCAGAGTCTGCTCATTCTTATATCTCTGCGGAGACTTCCTAGGATATAGGGCCAAGAGGACCAAGCAAAGGATGCAGAGTCTGCTCATTCTTAAATCACTGTGGAGAAATCACAGGATATAGGGACAAGAGGACCAAGAAAAGGATGCAGAGTCTGCTCATTCTGAAATCTCTGCAGAGACATCATAGGATGTAGGGCCGAGAGGAGCAAGAAAAGAATGCAGAGTCTGCTCATTCTTAAATCACTGCTGAGACATCATTGGATATAGGGCCAAGAGGACCAAGCAAAGGATGCAGAGTCTGCTCATTCTTAAATCTCTGCAGAGACATCATAGGATGTAGGGCCGAGAGGAGCAGGTAAAGGATGCAGAGTCTGCTCATTCTTGAATCACTACAGAGACATCAATGGATATAGGGCCGACAGGACCAAGCAAAGGATGCAGAGTCTGCTCATTCTTAAATCACTGCAGAGACATCATAGGATGTAGGGCCAAGAGGACCAAAAAAAATGCAGAGTCTGCTCATTCTTAAATCACTGCAGAGGCATCATAGGATATAGGGCCAAGAGGACCAAGTTAAGGATGCAGAGTCTGCTCATTCTTAAATCACTGCGGAGACATCATAGGATATAGGGCCAAGAGAACCAAGCAAAGGATGCAGAGACTGCTCATTCTTAAATCTCTGCGGATACATCATAGGATGTAGGGCCGAGAGGAGCAAGAAAAGGATGCAGAGTCTGCTCATTCTTAAATCACTATGGAGACATAATTGGATATAGGGCCGAGAGGACCAAGCAAAGGATGCAGAGTCTGCTCATTCTTAAATCACTACGGAGACACCATAGGATGTAGGGCCAAGAAGACCAAGGAAAGGATGCAGAGTCTGCTGATTCTTAAATCACTGCGGAGACATCATAGGATGAAGGGCCAAGAGGACCAATCAAAGGATGCAAGGTCTCCTCATTCTTAAATCACTGCGGAGACATCATAGGATATAGGGCCAAGAGGTCCAAGCAAAGGATGCAGAGTCTGCTCATTCTTTAATCACTGCGGAGACACCATAGGATGTAGGGCCAAGACACCATAGGATGTAGGGCCAAGAGGACCAAGCAAAGGATGCAGAATCTGCTCATTCTTAAATCACTGCAGAGACATCATAGGCTATAGGGCCAAGAGGACCAAGCTAATGATGCAGAGTCTGCTCATTCTTAAATCTCTGCAGAGACATCATATGATGTAGGGCCAAGAGGACCAAGCAAAGGATGCAGAATCTGCTCATTCTTAAATCTCTGGAGAGACATCATAGGAAGTAGGGCCAAGAGGACCAAGGAAAGGATGCAGAGTCTGCTCATTCTTAAATCACTACGGAGACACCATAGGATGTAGGGCCGAGAAGACCAAGGAAAGGATGCAGAGTCTGCTCATTCTTAAATCACTGCGGAGACATCATAGGATGAAGGGCCAAGAGGACCAAGCAAAGGATGCAAGGTCTCCTCATTCTTAAATCACTGCGGAGACATCATAGGATATAGGGCCAAGAGGTCCAAGCAAAGGAGGCAGAGTCTGCTCATTCTTAAATCACTGCGGAGACACCATAGAATGTAGGGCCAAGAGGACCAAGCAAAGGATGCAAGGTCTGCTCATTCTTAAATCACTGCGGAGACATCATACGATATAGGGCCAAGAGGACCAAGCAAAGAAATCCCTGTGGAGACATCATAGGATATAGGGCCAAGAGGACCAAGCAAAGGAAGCAGAGTCTGCTCATTCTTAAATCTCTGCGGAGACTTCCTAGGATATAGGGCCAAGAGGACCAAGCAAAGGATGCAGAGTCTGCTCATTCTTAAATCACTGTGGAGAAATCACAGGATATAGGGCCAAGAGGACCAAGCAAAGGATGCAGAGTCTGCTCATTCTGAAATCTCTGCAGAGACATCATAGGATGTAGGGCCGAGAGGAGCAAGAAAAGAATGCAGAGTCTGCTCATTCTTAAATCACTGCTGAGACATCATTGGATATAGGGCCAAGAGGACCAAGGAAAGGATGCAGAGCCTGCTCATTCTTAAATCACTGCTGAGACATCATTGGATATAGGGCCAAGAGGACCAAGGAAAGGATGCAGAGCCTGCTCATTCTTAAATCACTACGGAGACATCATTGGGTATAGGGCCTAGAGGACCAAGCAAAGGATGCAGAGTCTGCTCATTCTTAAATCACTGCGGAGACACCATAGGATGTAGGGCCAAGAGGACCAAGCAAACAATGCAGAATCTGCTTGTCTTAAATCACTGCAGAGACATCATAGGATGTAGGGCCAAGAGGACCAAGGAAAGGATGCAGAGTCTGCTCATTCTTAAATCACTACGGAGACACCATAGGATGTAGGGCCAAGAGGACCAAGGAAAGGATGCAGAGTCTGCTCATTCTTAAATCACTGCGGAGACATCATAGGATGAAGGGCCAAGAGGACCAAGCAAAGGATGCAAGGTCTCCTCATTCTTAAATCACTGCGGAGACATCATAGGATATAGGGCCAAGAGGCCCAAGCAAAGGATGCAGAGTCTGCTCATTCTTAAATCACTGCGGAGACACCATAGAATGTAGGGCCAAGAGGACCAAGCAAAGGATGCAAGGTCTGCTCATTCTTAAATCACTGCGGAGACATCATACGATATAGGGCCAAGAGGACCAAGCAAAGAAATCCCTGTGGAGACATCATAGGATATAGGGCCAAGAGGACCAAGCAAAGGAAGCAGAGTCTGCTCATTCTTATATCTCTGCGGAGACTTCCTAGGATATAGGGCCAAGAGGACCAAGCAAAGGATGCAGAGTCTGCTCATTCTTAAATCACTGTGGAGAAATCACAGGATAAAGGGACAAGAGGACCAAGAAAAGGATGCAGAGTCTGCTCATTCTGAAATCTCTGCAGAGACATCATAGGATGTAGGGCCGAGAGGAGCAAGAAAAGAATGCAGAGTCTGCTCATTCTTAAATCACTGCAGAGACATCATTGGATATAGGGCCAAGAGGACCAAGCAAAGGATGCAGAGTCTGCTCATTCTTAAATCTCTGCAGAGACATCATAGGATGTAGGGCCGAGAGGAGCAGGTAAAGGATGCAGAGTCTGCTCATTCTTTAATCACTACGGAGACATCAATGGATATAGGGCCGACAGGACCAAGCAAAGGATGCAGAGTCTGCTCATTCTTAAATCACTGCAGAGACATCATAGGATGTAGGGCCAAGAGGACCAAAAAAAATGCAGAGTCTGCTCATTCTTAAATCACCGCAGAGGCATCATAGGATATAGGGCCAAGAGGACCAAGTTAAGGATGCAGAGTCTGCTCATTATTAAATCACTGCGGAGACATCATAGGATATAGGGCCAAGAGGACCAAGCAAAGGATGCAGAGACTGCTCATTCTTAAATCTCTGTGGAGACATCATAGGATGTAGGGCCGAGAGGAGCAAGAAAAGGATGCAGAGTCTGCTCATTCTTAAATCACTATGGAGACATAATTGGATATAGGGCCGAGAGGACCAAGCAAAGGATGCAGAGTCTGCTCATTCTTAAATCACTACGGAGACACCATAGGATGTAGGGCCAAGAAGACCAAGGAAAGGATGCAGAGTCTGCTCATTCTTAAATCACTGCGGAGACATCATAGGATGAAGGGCCAAGAGGACCAATCAAAGGATGCAAGGTCTCCTCATTCTTAAATCACTGCGGAGACATCATAGGATATAGGGCCAAGAGGTCCAAGCAAAGGATGCAGAGTCTGCTCATTCTTTAATCACTGCGGAGACACCATAGGATGTAGGGCCAAGACACCATAGGATGTAGGGCCAAGAGGACCAAGCAAAGGATGCAGAATCTGCTCATTCTTAAATCACTGCAGAGACATCATAGGCTATAGGGCCAAGAGGACCAAGCTAATGATGCAGAGTCTGCTCATTCTTAAATCTCTGCAGAGACATCATAGGATGTAGGGCCAAGAGGACCAAGCAAAGGATGCAGAATCTGCTCATTCTTAAATCTCTGCAGAGACATCATAGGAAGTAGGGCCAAGAGGACCAAGGAAAGGATGCAGTGTCTGCTCATTCTTAAATCACTATGGAGACACCATAGGATGTAGGGCCAAGAAGACCAAGGAAAGGATGCAGAGTCTGCTCATTCTTAAATCACTGCGGAGACATCATAGGATGAAGGGCCAAGAGGACCAAGCAAAGGATGCAAGGTCTCCTCATTCTTAAATCACTGCGGAGACATCATAGGATATAGGGCCAAGAGGTCCAAGCAAAGGATGCAGAGTCTGCTCATTCTTAAATCACTGCGGAGACACCATAGAATGTAGGGCCAAGAGGACCAAGCAAAGGATGCAAGGTCTGCTCATTCTTAAATCACTGCGGAGACATCATACGATATAGGGCCCAGAGGACCAAGCAAAGAAATCCCTGTGGAGACATCATAGGATATAGGGCCAAGAGGACCAAGCAAAGGAAGCAGAGTCTGCTCATTCTTAAATCTCTGCGGAGACTTCCTAGGATATAGGGCCAAGAGGACCAAGCAAAGGATGCAGAGTCTGCTCATTCTTAAATCACTGTGGAGAAATCACAGGATATAGGGCCAAGAGCACCAAGCAAAGGATGCAGAGTCTGCTCATTCTGAAATCTCTGCAGAGACATCATAGGATGTAGGGCCGAGAGGAGCAAGAAAAGAATGCAGAGTCTGCTCATTCTTAAATCACTGCTGAGACATCATTGGATATAGGGCCAAGAGGACCAAGCAAAGGATGCAGAGCCTGCTCATTCTTAAATCACTACGGAGACATCAGTGGGTATAGGGCCTAGAGGACCAAGGAAAGGATGCAGAGTCTACTCATTCTTAAATCACTGCAGAGACATCATAGGATATAGGGCCAAGAGGACCAAGCAAAGGATGCAGAGTCTGCTCATCCTTAAATCACTGCAGAGACATCATAGGATGTAGGGCCAAGAGGACCAAGCTAAGGATACAGATTCTGCTCATTCTTAAATCACTGCAGAGACATCATAGGATATAGGGCCAAGAGGACCAAGGAAAGGATGCAGAGTCTGCTCATTCTTAAATCACTGCGGAGACATCATAGGATATAGAGCAGAGAGGACCAAGCAAAGGATGCATAGTCTACTCATTCGTAAATCACTGCGGAGACATCATAGGATATAGAGCAGAGAGGACCAAGCAAAGGATGCATAGTCTACTCATTCGTAAATCACTGCGGAGACATCATAGGATATAGGGCCAAGAGGACCAAGCAAAGGATGCAGAGTCTGCTCATTCTTAAATCACTGCAGAGACATCATAGGATGTAGGGCTGAGAGGACCAAGCAAAGGATGCAGAGTCTGCTCATTCTTAAATCACTGCGGCAACATCACAGGATGTAGGGCCGAGAGGACCAAGCTAAGGATACAGAGTCTGCTCATTCTTAAATCACTGCAGAGACATCATAGGATGTAGGGCCGAGAGGACCAAGGAAAGGATGCAGAGTCTGCTCATTCTTAAATCACTGCGGAGACATCATAGGATATAGAGCAGAGAGGACCAAGCAAAGGATGCATAGTCTACTCATTCGTAAATCACTGCGGAGACATCATAGGATATAGGGCCAAGAGGACCAAGCAAAAGATGCAGAGTCTGCTCATCCTTAAATCACTGCAGAGACATCATAGGATGTAGGGCCAAGAGGACCAAGCTAAGGATACAGATTCTGCTCATTCTTAAATCACTGCAGAGACATCATAGGATATAGGGCCAAGAGGACCAAGGAAAGGATGCAGAGTCTGCTCATTCTTAAATCACTGCGGAGACATCATAGGATATAGAGCAGAGAGGACCAAGCAAAGGATGCATAGCCTACTCATTCGTAAATCACTGCGGAGACATCATAGGATATAGAGCAGAGAGGACCAAGCAAAGGATGCATAGTCTACTCATTCGTAAATCACTGCGGAGACATCATAGGATATAGGGCCAAGAGGACCAAGCAAAGGATGCAGAGTCTGCTCATTCTTAAATCACTGCAGAGACATCATAGGATATAGGGCTGAGAGGACCAAGCAAAGGATGCAGAGTCTGCTCATTCTTAAATCATTGCGGCAACATCACAGGATGTAGGGCCGAGAGGACCAAGCTAAGGATACAGAGTCTGCTCATTCTTAAATCACTGCAGAGACATCATAGGATGTAGGGCCGAGAGGACCAAGGAAAGGATGCAGAGTCTGCTCATTCTTAAATCACTGCGGAGACATCATAGGATATAGGGCCGAGAGGACCAAGCAAAGGATGCATAGTTTGCTCATTCTTAAATCACTGCGGAGACATCATAGGATGTAGGGCCAAGAGGACCAAGCTAAGGATACAGAATCTGCTCATTCTTAAATCACTGCAAAAACATCATAGGATGTAGGTCCAAGAGGACCAAGGAAAGGATGCAGAGTCTGCTCATTCTTAAATCACTGCGGAGACACCATAGTATGTAGGGCCAAGAGGACCAAGCAAAGGATGCAAGGTCTGCTCATTCTTAAATCACTGCAGAGACATCATAGGATATAGGGCCAAGAGGACCAAGCAAAGGATGCAGAGTCTGCTCATTCTTAAATCACTGCAGAGACATCATTGGGTATAGGGCCGACAGGACCAAGCAAAGGATGCAGAGTCTGCTCATTCTTAAATCACTGCGGAGACACCGTAGGATGTAGGACCAAGAGGACCAAGCAAAGGATGCAGAGTCTGCTCATTCTTAAATCTCTGCAGAGACATCATAGGATGTAGGGCCAAGGGGACCAAGGAAAGGATGCAGAGTCTGCTCATTGTTAATTCTCTGCAGAGACATCCTAGGATATAGGAAAGGACCAAGGAAAGGATGCAGAATCTGTTCATTCTTTAATCACTGCAGAGACATCATAGGCTATAGGGCCAAGAGGACCAAGCTAATGATGCAGAGTCTGCTCATTCTTAAATCTCTGCAGAGACATCATAGGATGTAAGGCCAAGAGGACCAAGCAAAGGATGCAGAATCTGCTCATTCTTAAATCTCTGCAGAGACATCATAGGAAGTAGGGCCAAGAGGACCAAGGAAAGGATGCAGAGTCTGCTCATTCTTAAATCACTGCGGAGACACCATAGCATGTATGGCCAAGAGGACCAAGCTAAGGATACAGAGTCTGCCCATTCTTAAATCACTACAGAGCCATTATAGGATATAGGGCCAAGAGGACCAAGGAAAGGATGCAGAATCTGCTCATTCTTAAATCACTGCTGAGACATCATAGGATGTAGGGCCAAGAGGACCAAGGAAAGGATGCAGAGTCTGCTCATTCTTAAATCACTACGGAGACACCATAGGATGTAGGGCCAAGAAGACCAAGGAAAGGATGCAGAGTCTGCTCATTCTTAAATCACTGCAGAGACATCATAGGATGAAGGGCCAAGAGGACCAAGCAAAGGATGCAAGGTCTCCTCATTCTTAAATCACTGCGGAGACATCATAGGATATAGGGCCAAGAGGTCCAAGCAAAGGAGGCAGAGTCTGCTCATTCTTAAATCACTGCGGAGACACCATAGAATGTAGGGCCAAGAGGACCAAGCAAAGGATGCAAGGTCTGCTCATTCTTAAATCACTGCGGAGACATCATACGATATAGGGCCAAGAGGACCAAGCAAAGAAATCCCTGTGGAGACATCATAGGATATAGGGCCAAGAGGACCAAGCAAAGGAAGCAGAGTCTGCTCATTCTTAAATCTCTGCGGAGACTTCCTAGGATATAGGGCCAAGAGGACCAAGCAAAGGATGCAGAGTCTGCTCATTCTTAAATCACTGTGGAGAAATCACAGGATATAGGGCCAAGAGGACCAAGCAAAGGATGCAGAGTCTGCTCATTCTGAAATCTCTGCAGAGACATCATAGGATGTAGGGCCGAGAGGAGCAAGAAAAGAATGCAGAGTCTGCTCATTCTTAAATCACTGCTGAGACATCATTGGATATAGGGCCAAGAGGACCAAGCAAAGGATGCAGAGCCTGCTCATTCTTAAATCACTAGGGAGACATCATTGGGTATAGGGCCTAGAGGACCAAGCAAAGGATGCAGAGTCTGCTCATTCTTAAATCACTGCGGAGACACCATAGGATGTAGGGCCAAGAGGACCAAGCAAACAATGCAGAATCTGCTCGTCTTAAATCACTGCAGAGACATCATAGGATGTAGGGCCAAGAGGACCAAGGAAAGGATGCAGAGTCTGCTCATTCTTAAATCACTACGGAGACACCATAGGATGTAGGGCCAAGAGGACCAAGGAAAGGATGCAGAGTCTGCTCATTCTTAAATCACTGCGGAGACATCATAGGATGAAGGGCCAAGAGGACCAAGCAAAGGATGCAAGGTCTCCTCATTCTTAAATCACTGCGGAGACATCATAGGATATAGGGCCAAGAGGCCCAAGCAAAGGATGCAGAATCTGCTCATTCTTAAATCACTGCGGAGACACCATAGAATGTAGGGCCAAGAGGACCAAGCAAAGGATGCAAGGTCTGCTCATTCTTAAATCACTGCAGAGACATCATACGATATAGGGCCAAGAGGACCAAGCAAAGAAATCCCTGTGGAGACATCATAGGATATAGGGCCAAGAGGACCAAGCAAAGGAAGCAGAGTCTGCTCATTCTTATATCTCTGCGGAGACTTCCTAGGATATAGGGCCAAGAGGACCAAGCAAAGGATGCAGAGTCTGCTCATTCTTAAATCACTGTGGAGAAATCACAGGATATAGGGACAAGAGGACCAAGAAAAGGATGCAGAGTCTGCTCATTCTGAAATCTCTGCAGAGACATCATAGGATGTAGGGCCGAGAGGAGCAAGAAAAGAATGCAGAGTCTGCTCATTCTTAAATCACTGCTGAGACATCATTGGATATAGGGCCAAGAGGACCAAGCAAAGGATGCAGAGTCTGCTCATTCTTAAATCTCTGCAGAGACATCATAGGATGTAGGGCCGAGAGGAGCAGGTAAAGGATGCAGAGTCTGCTCATTCTTGAATCACTACGGAGACATCAATGGATATAGGGCCGACAGGACCAAGCAAAGGATGCAGAGTCTGCTCATTCTTAAATCACTGCAGAGACATCATAGGATGTAGGGCCAAGAGGACCAAAAAAATGCAGAGTCTGCTCATTCTTAAATCACTGCAGAGGCATCATAGGATATAGGGCCAAGAGGACCAAGTTAAGGATGCAGAGTCTGCTCATTCTTAAATCACTGCGGAGACATCATAGGATATAGGGCCAAGAGGACCAAGCAAAGGATGCAGAGACTGCTCATTCTTAATTCTCTGCGGAGACATCATAGGATGTAGGGCCGAGAGGAGCAAGAAAAGGATGCAGAGTCTGCTCATTCTTAAATCACTATGGAGACATAATTGGATATAGGGCCGAGAGGACCAAGCAAAGGATGCAGAGTCTGCTCATTCTTAAATCACTACGGAGACACCATAGGATGTAGGGCCAAGAAGACCAAGGAAAGGATGCAGAGTCTGCTCATTCTTAAATCACCGCGGAGACATCATAGGATGAAGGGCCAAGAGGACCAATCAAAGGATGCAAGGTCTCCTCATTCTTAAATCACTGAGGAGACATCATAGGATATAGGGCCAAGAGGTCCAAGCAAAGGATGCAGAGTCTGCTCATTCTTTAATCACTGCGGAGACACCATAGGATGTAGGGCCAAGACACCATATGATGTAGGGCCAAGAGGACCAAGCTAATGATGCAGAGTCTGCTCATTCTTAAATCTCTGCAGAGACATCATAGGATGTAGGGCCAAGAGGACCAAGCAAAGGATGCAGAATCTGCTCATTCTTAAATCTCTGCAGAGACATCATAGGAAGTAGGGCCAAGAGGACCAAGGAAAGGATGCAGAGTCTGCTCATTCTTAAATCACTATGGAGACACCATAGGATGTAGGGCCAAGAAGACCAAGGAAAGGATGCAGAGTCTGCTCATTCTTAAATCTCTGCAGAGACATCATAGGAAGTAGGGCCAAGAGGACCAAGGAAAGGATGCAGAGTCTGCTCATTCTTAAATCACTATGGAGACACCATAGGATGTAGGGCCAAGAAGACCAAGGAAAGGATGCAGAGTCTGCTCATTCTTATATCTCTGCGGAGACTTCCTAGGATATAGGGCCAAGAGGACCAAGCAAAGGATGCAGAGTCTGCTCATTCTTAAATCACTGTGGAGAAATCACAGGATATAGGGACAAGAGGACCAAGAAAAGGATGCAGAGTCTGCTCATTCTGAAATCTCTGCAGAGACATCATAGGATGTAGGGCCGAGAGGAGCAAGAAAAGAATGCAGAGTCTGCTCATTCTTAAATCACTGCTGAGACATCATTGGATATAGGGCCAAGAGGACCAAGCAAAGGATGCAGAGTCTGCTCATTCTTAAATCTCTGCAGAGACATCATAGGATGTAGGGCCGGGAGGAGCAGGTAAAGGATGCAGAGTCTGCTCATTCTTGAATCACTACGGAGACATCAATGGATATAGGGCCGACAGGACCAAGCAAAGGATGCAGAGTCTGCTCATTCTTAAATCACTGCAGAGACATCATAGGATGTAGGGCCAAGAGGACCAAGCAAAGGATGCAGAGTCTGCTCATTCTTAAATCACTGCAGAGGCATCATAGGATATAGGGCCAAGAGGACCAAGTTAAGGATGCAGAGTCTGCTCATTCTTAAATCACTGCGGAGACATCATAGGATATAGGGCCAAGAGGACCAAGCAAAGGATGCAGAGACTGCTCATTCTTAAATCTCTGCGGAGACATCATAGGATGTAAGGCCGAGAGGAGCAAGAAAAGGATGCAGAGTCTGCTCATTCTTAAATCACTACGGAGACACCATAGGATGTAGGGCCAAGAAGACCAAGGAAAGGATGCAGAGTCTGCTCATTCTTAAATCACTGCAGAGACATCATAGGCTATAGGGCCAAGAGGACCAAGCTAATGATGCAGAGTCTGCTCATTCTTAAATCTCTGCAGAGACATCATAGGATGTAGGGCCAAGAGGACCAAGCAAAGGATGCAGAATCTGCTCATTCTTAAATCTCTGCAGAGACATCATAGGAAGTAGGGCCAAGAGGACCAAGGAAAGGATGCAGAGTCTGCTCATTCTTAAATCACTATGGAGACACCATAGGATGTAGGGCCAAGAAGACCAAGGAAAGGATGCAGAGTCTGCTCATTCTTAAATCACTGCGGAGACATCATAGGATTAAGGGCCAAGAGGACCAAGCAAAGGATGCAAGGTCTCCTCATTCTTAAATCACTGCGGAGACATTATAGGATATAGGGCCAAGAGGTCCAAGCAAAGGATGCAGAGTCTGCTCATTCTTAAATCACTGCAGAGACACCATAGAATGTAGGGCCAAGAGGACCAAGCAAAGGATGCAAGGTCTGCTCATTCTTAAATCACTGCGGAGACATCATACGATATAGGGCCAAGAGGACCAAGCAAAGAAATCCCTGTGGAGACATCATAGGATATAGGGCCAAGAGGACCAAGCAAAGGAAGCAGAGTCTGCTCATTCTTAAATCTCTGTGGAGACTTCCTAGGATATAGGGCCAAGAGGACCAAGCAAAGGATGCAGAGTCTGCTCATTCTTAAATCACTGTGGAGAAATCACAGGATATAGGGCCAAGAGCACCAAGCAAAGGATGCAGAGTCTGCTCATTCTGAAATCTCTGCAGAGACATCATAGGATGTAGGGCCGAGAGGAGCAAGAAAAGAATGCAGAGTCTGCTCATTCTTAAATCACTGCTGAGACATCATTGGATATAGGGCCAAGAGGACCAAGCAAAGGATGCAGAGCCTGCTCATTCTTAAATCACTACGGAGACATCAGTGGGTATAGGGCCTAGAGGACCAAGCAAAGGATGCAGAGTCTGCTCATTCTTAAATCACTGCAGAGACACCATAGGATGTAGGGCCAAGAGGACCAAGCAAACAATGCAGAATCTGCTCGTCTTAAATCACTGCAGAGACATCATAGGATGTAGGGCCAAGAGGACCAAGGAAAGGATGCAGAGTCTGCTCATTCTTAAATCACTACGGAGACACCATAGGATGTAGGGCCAAGAGGACCAAGCTAAGGATACAGAATCTGCTCATTCTTAAATCACTGCAAAAACATCATAGGATGTAGGTCCAAGAGGACCAAGGAAAAGATGCCGAGTCTGCTCATTCTTAAATCACTGCGGAGACACCATAGGATGTAGGGCCAAGAGGACCAAGCAAAGGATGCAAGGTCTGCTCATTCTTAAATCACTGCAGAGACATCATAGGATATAGGGCCAAGAGGACCAAGCAAAGGATGCAGAGTCTGCTCATTCCTAAATCACTGCAGAGACATCATTGGGTATAGGGCCGACAGGACCAAGCAAAGGATGCAGAGTCTGCTCATTCTTAAATCACTGCGGAGACACCGTAGGATGTAGGACCAAGAGGACCAAGCAAAGGATGCAGAGTCTGCTCATTCTTAAATCTCTGCAGAGACATCATAGGATGTAGGGCCAAGAGGACCAAGGAAAGGATGCAGAGTCTGCTCATTGTTAATTCTCTGCAGAGACATCCTAGGATATAGGAAAGGACCAAGGAAAGGATGCAGAATCTGTTCATTCTTTAATCACTGCGGAGACACCATAGAATGTAGGGCCAAGACACCATAGGATGTAGGGCCAAGAGGACCAAGCAAAGGATGCAGAATCTGCTCATTCTTAAATCACTGCAGAGACATCATAGGCTATAGGGCCAAGAGGACCAAGCTAATGATGCAGAATCTGCTCATTCTTAAATCTCTGCAGAGACATCATAGGATGTAGGGCCAAGAGGACCAAGCAAAGGATGCAGAATCTGCTCATTCTTAAATCTCTGCAGAGACATCATAGGAAGTAGGGCCAAGAGGACCAAGGAAAGGATGCAGAGTCTGCTCATTCTTAAATCACTGCGGAGACACCATAGCATGTAGGGCCAAGAGGACCAAGCTAAGGATACAGAGTCTGCTCATTCTTAAATCACTACAGAGCCATTATAGGATATAGGGCCAAGAGGACCAAGGAAAGGATGCAGAATCTGCTCATTCTGAAATCTCTGCAGAGACATCATAGGATGTAGGGCCGAGAGGAGCAAGAAAAGAATGCAGAGTCTGCTCATTCTTAAATCACTGCAGAGACATCATTGGATATAGGGCCAAGAGGACCAAGCAAAGGATGCAGAGTCTGCTCATTCTTAAATCTCTGCAGAGACATCATAGGATGTAGGGCCGAGAGGAGCAGGTAAAGGATGCAGAGTCTGCTCATTCTTGAATCACTACGGAGACATCAATGGATATAGGGCCGACAGGACCAAGCAAAGGATGCAGAGTCTGCTCATTCTTAAATCACTGCAGAGACATCATAGGATGTAGGGCCAAGAGGACCAAAAAAAATGCAGAGTCTGCTCATTCTTAAATCACCGCAGAGGCATCATAGGATATAGGGCCAAGAGGACCAAGTTAAGGATGCAGAGTCTGCTCATTATTAAATCACTGCGGAGACATCATAGGATATAGGGCCAAGAGGACCAAGCAAAGGATGCAGAGACTGCTCATTCTTAAATCTCTGTGGAGACATCATAGGATGTAGGGCCGAGAGGAGCAAGAAAAGGATGCAGAGTCTGCTCATTCTTAAATCACTATGGAGACATAATTGGATATAGGGCCGAGAGGACCAAGCAAAGGATGCAGAGTCTGCTCATTCTTAAATCACTACGGAGACACCATAGGATGTAGGGCCAAGAAGACCAAGGAAAGGATGCAGAGTCTGCTCATTCTTAAATCACTGCGGAGACATCATAGGATGAAGGGCCAAGAGGACCAATCAAAGGATGCAAGGTCTCCTCATTCTTAAATCACTGCGGAGACATCATAGGATATAGGGCCAAGAGGTCCAAGCAAAGGATGCAGAGTCTGCTCATTCTTTAATCACTGCGGAGACACCATAGGATGTAGGGCCAAGACACCATAGGATGTAGGGCCAAGAGGACCAAGCAAAGGATGCAGAATCTGCTCATTCTTAAATCACTGCAGAGACATCATAGGCTATAGGGCCAAGAGGACCAAGCTAATGATGCAGAGTCTGCTCATTCTTAAATCTCTGCAGAGACATCATAGGATGTAGGGCCAAGAGGACCAAGCAAAGGATGCAGAATCTGCTCATTCTTAAATCTCTGCAGAGACATCATAGGAAGTAGGGCCAAGAGGACCAAGGAAAGGATGCAGTGTCTGCTCATTCTTAAATCACTATGGAGACACCATAGGATGTAGGGCCAAGAAGACCAAGGAAAGGATGCAGAGTCTGCTCATTCTTAAATCACTGCAGAGACATCATAGGATGAAGGGCCAAGAGGACCAAGCAAAGGATGCAAGGTCTCCTCATTCTTAAATCACTGCGGAGACATCATAGGATATAGGGCCAAGAGGTCCAAGCAAAGGATGCAGAGTCTGCTCATTCTTAAATCACTGCGGAGACACCATAGAATGTAGGGCCAAGAGGACCAAGCAAAGGATGCAAGGTCTGCTCATTCTTAAATCACTGCGGAGACATCATACGATATAGGGCCCAGAGGACCAAGCAAAGAAATCCCTGTGGAGACATCATAGGATATAGGGCCAAGAGGACCAAGCAAAGGAAGCAGAGTCTGCTCATTCTTAAATCTCTGCGGAGACTTCCTAGGATATAGGGCCAAGAGGACCAAGCAAAGGATGCAGAGTCTGCTCATTCTTAAATCACTGTGGAGAAATCACAGGATATAGGGCCAAGAGCACCAAGCAAAGGATGCAGAGTCTGCTCATTCTGAAATCTCTGCAGAGACATCATAGGATGTAGGGCCGAGAGGAGCAAGAAAAGAATGCAGAGTCTGCTCATTCTTAAATCACTGCTGAGACATCATTGGATATAGGGCCAAGAGGACCAAGCAAAGGATGCAGAGCCTGCTCATTCTTAAATCACTACGGAGACATCAGTGGGTATAGGGCCTAGAGGACCAAGGAAAGGATGCAGAGTCTACTCATTCTTAAATCACTGCAGAGACATCATAGGATATAGGGCCAAGAGGACCAAGCAAAGGATGCAGAGTCTGCTCATCCTTAAATCACTGCAGAGACATCATAGGATGTAGGGCCAAGAGGACCAAGCTAAGGATACAGATTCTGCTCATTCTTAAATCACTGCAGAGACATCATAGGATATAGGGCCAAGAGGACCAAGGAAAGGATGCAGAGTCTGCTCATTCTTAAATCACTGCGGAGACATCATAGGATATAGAGCAGAGAGGACCAAGCAAAGGATGCATAGTCTACTCATTCGTAAATCACTGCGGAGACATCATAGGATATAGAGCAGAGAGGACCAAGCAAAGGATGCATAGTCTACTCATTCGTAAATCACTGCGGAGACATCATAGGATATAGGGCCAAGAGGACCAAGCAAAGGATGCAGAGTCTGCTCATTCTTAAATCACTGCGGCAACATCACAGGATGTAGGGCCGAGAGGACCAAGCTAAGGATACAGAGTCTGCTCATTCTTAAATCACTGCAGAGACATCATAGGATGTAGGGCCGAGAGGACCAAGGAAAGGATGCAGAGTCTGCTCATTCTTAAATCACTGCGGAGACATCATAGGATATAGAGCAGAGAGGACCAAGCAAAGGATGCATAGTCTACTCATTCGTAAATCACTGCGGAGACATCATAGGATATAGGGCCAAGAGGACCAAGCAAAAGATGCAGAGTCTGCTCATCCTTAAATCACTGCAGAGACATCATAGGATGTAGGGCCAAGAGGACCAAGCTAAGGATACAGATTCTGCTCATTCTTAAATCACTGCAGAGACATCATAGGATATAGGGCCAAGAGGACCAAGGAAAGGATGCAGAGTCTGCTCATTCTTAAATCACTGCGGAGACATCATAGGATATAGAGCAGAGAGGACCAAGCAAAGGATGCATAGCCTACTCATTCGTAAATCACTGCGGAGACATCATAGGATATAGAGCAGAGAGGACCAAGCAAAGGATGCATAGTCTACTCATTCGTAAATCACTGCGGAGACATCATAGGATATAGGGCCAAGAGGACCAAGCAAAAGATGCAGAGTCTGCTCATTCTTAAATCACTGCAGAGACATCATAGGATGTAGGGCTGAGAGGACCAAGCAAAGGATGCAGAGTCTGCTCATTCTTAAATCACTGCGGCAACATCACAGGATGTAGGGCCGAGAGGACCAAGCTAAGGATACAGAGTCTGCTCATTCTTAAATCACTGCAGAGACATCATAGGATGTAGGGCCGAGAGGACCAAGGAAAGGATGCAGAGTCTGCTCATTCTTAAATCACTGCGGAGACATCATAGGATATAGGGCCGAGAGGACCAAGCAAAGGATGCATAGTTTGCTCATTCTTAAATCACTGCGGAGACATCATAGGATGTAGGGCCAAGAGGACCAAGCTAAGGATACAGAATCTGCTCATTCTTAAATCACTGCAAAAACATCATAGGATGTAGGTCCAAGAGGACCAAGGAAAGGATGCAGAGTCTGCTCATTCTTAAATCACTGCGGAGACACCATAGTATGTAGGGCCAAGAGGACCAAGCAAAGGATGCAAGGTCTGCTCATTCTTAAATCACTGCAGAGACATCATAGGATATAGGGCCAAGAGGACCAAGCAAAGGATGCAGAGTCTGCTCATTCTTAAATCACTGCAGAGACATCATTGGGTATAGGGCCGACAGGACCAAGCAAAGGATGCAGAGTCTGCTCATTCTTAAATCACTGCGGAGACACCGTAGGATGTAGGACCAAGAGGACCAAGCAAAGGATGCAGAGTCTGCTCATTCTTAAATCTCTGCAGAGACATCATAGGATGTAGGGCCAAGGGGACCAAGGAAAGGATGCAGAGTCTGCTCATTGTTAATTCTCTGCAGAGACATCCTAGGATATAGGAAAGGACCAAGGAAAGGATGCAGAATCTGTTCATTCTTTAATCACTGCGGAGACACCATAGAATGTAGGGCCAAGACACCATAGGATGTAGGGCCAAGAGGACCAAGCAAAGGATGCAGAATCTGCTCATTCTTAAATCACTGCAGAGACATCATAGGCTATAGGGCCAAGAGGACCAAGCTAATGATGCAGAGTCTGCTCATTCTTAAATCTCTGCAGAGACATCATAGGATGTAAGGCCAAGAGGACCAAGCAAAGGATGCAGAATCTGCTCATTCTTAAATCTCTGCAGAGACATCATAGGAAGTAGGGCCAAGAGGACCAAGGAAAGGATGCAGAGTCTGCTCATTCTTAAATCACTGCGGAGACACCATAGCATGTATGGCCAAGAGGACCAAGCTAAGGATACAGAGTCTGCCCATTCTTAAATCACTACAGAGCCATTATAGGATATAGGGCCAAGAGGACCAAGGAAAGGATGCAGAATCTGCTCATTCTTAAATCACTGCTGAGACATCATAGGATGTAGGGCCAAGAGGACCAAGGAAAGGATGCAGAGTCTGCTCATTCTTAAATCACTACGGAGACACCATAGGATGTAGGGCCAAGAAGACCAAGGAAAGGATGCAGAGTCTGCTCATTCTTAAATCACTGCAGAGACATCATAGGATGAAGGGCCAAGAGGACCAAGCAAAGGATGCAAGGTCTCCTCATTCTTAAATCACTGCGGAGACATCATAGGATATAGGGCCAAGAGGTCCAAGCAAAGGAGGCAGAGTCTGCTCATTCTTAAATCACTGCGGAGACACCATAGAATGTAGGGCCAAGAGGACCAAGCAAAGGATGCAAGGTCTGCTCATTCTTAAATCACTGCGGAGACATCATACGATATAGGGCCAAGAGGACCAAGCAAAGAAATCCCTGTGGAGACATCATAGGATATAGGGCCAAGAGGACCAAGCAAAGGAAGCAGAGTCTGCTCATTCTTAAATCTCTGCGGAGACTTCCTAGGATATAGGGCCAAGAGGACCAAGCAAAGGATGCAGAGTCTGCTCATTCTTAAATCACTGTGGAGAAATCACAGGATATAGGGCCAAGAGGACCAAGCAAAGGATGCAGAGTCTGCTCATTCTGAAATCTCTGCAGAGACATCATAGGATGTAGGGCCGAGAGGAGCAAGAAAAGAATGCAGAGTCTGCTCATTCTTAAATCACTGCTGAGACATCATTGGATATAGGGCCAAGAGGACCAAGCAAAGGATGCAGAGCCTGCTCATTCTTAAATCACTAGGGAGACATCATTGGGTATAGGGCCTAGAGGACCAAGCAAAGGATGCAGAGTCTGCTCATTCTTAAATCACTGCGGAGACACCATAGGATGTAGGGCCAAGAGGACCAAGCAAACAATGCAGAATCTGCTCGTCTTAAATCACTGCAGAGACATCATAGGATGTAGGGCCAAGAGGACCAAGGAAAGGATGCAGAGTCTGCTCATTCTTAAATCACTACGGAGACACCATAGGATGTAGGGCCAAGAGGACCAAGGAAAGGATGCAGAGTCTGCTCATTCTTAAATCACTGCGGAGACATCATAGGATGAAGGGCCAAGAGGACCAAGCAAAGGATGCAAGGTCTCCTCATTCTTAAATCACTGCGGAGACATCATAGGATATAGGGCCAAGAGGCCCAAGCAAAGGATGCAGAATCTGCTCATTCTTAAATCACTGCGGAGACACCATAGAATGTAGGGCCAAGAGGACCAAGCAAAGGATGCAAGGTCTGCTCATTCTTAAATCACTGCAGAGACATCATACGATATAGGGCCAAGAGGACCAAGCAAAGAAATCCCTGTGGAGAGACATCATAGGATATAGGGCCAAGAGGACCAAGCAAAGGAAGCAGAGTCTGCTCATTCTTATATCTCTGCGGAGACTTCCTAGGATATAGGGCCAAGAGGACCAAGCAAAGGATGCAGAGTCTGCTCATTCTTAAATCACTGTGGAGAAATCACAGGATATAGGGACAAGAGGACCAAGAAAAGGATGCAGAGTCTGCTCATTCTGAAATCTCTGCAGAGACATCATAGGATGTAGGGCCGAGAGGAGCAAGAAAAGAATGCAGAGTCTGCTCATTCTTAAATCACTGCTGAGACATCATTGGATATAGGGCCAAGAGGACCAAGCAAAGGATGCAGAGTCTGCTCATTCTTAAATCTCTGCAGAGACATCATAGGATGTAGGGCCGAGAGGAGCAGGTAAAGGATGCAGAGTCTGCTCATTCTTGAATCACTACGGAGACATCAATGGATATAGGGCCGACAGGACCAAGCAAAGGATGCAGAGTCTGCTCATTCTTAAATCACTGCAGAGACATCATAGGATGTAGGGCCAAGAGGACCAAAAAAATGCAGAGTCTGCTCATTCTTAAATCACTGCAGAGGCATCATAGGATATAGGGCCAAGAGGACCAAGTTAAGGATGCAGAGTCTGCTCATTCTTAAATCACTGCGGAGACATCATAGGATATAGGGCCAAGAGGACCAAGCAAAGGATGCAGAGACTGCTCATTCTTAATTCTCTGCGGAGACATCATAGGATGTAGGGCCGAGAGGAGCAAGAAAAGGATGCAGAGTCTGCTCATTCTTAAATCACTATGGAGACATAATTGGATATAGGGCCGAGAGGACCAAGCAAAGGATGCAGAGTCTGCTCATTCTTAAATCACTACGGAGACACCATAGGATGTAGGGCCAAGAAGACCAAGGAAAGGATGCAGAGTCTGCTCATTCTTAAATCACCGCGGAGACATCATAGGATGAAGGGCCAAGAGGACCAATCAAAGGATGCAAGGTCTCCTCATTCTTAAATCACTGAGGAGACATCATAGGATATAGGGCCAAGAGGTCCAAGCAAAGGATGCAGAGTCTGCTCATTCTTTAATCACTGCGGAGACACCATAGGATGTAGGGCCAAGACACCATATGATGTAGGGCCAAGAGGACCAAGCAAAGGATGCAGAATCTGCTCATTCTTAAATCACTGCAGAGACATCATAGGCTATAGGGCCAAGAGGACCAAGCTAATGATGCAGAGTCTGCTCATTCTTAAATCTCTGCAGAGACATCATAGGATGTAGGGCCAAGAGGACCAAGCAAAGGATGCAGAATCTGCTCATTCTTAAATCTCTGCAGAGACATCATAGGAAGTAGGGCCAAGAGGACCAAGGAAAGGATGCAGAGTCTGCTCATTCTTAAATCACTATGGAGACACCATAGGATGTAGGGCCAAGAAGACCAAGGAAAGGATGCAGAGTCTGCTCATTCTTAAATCTCTGCAGAGACATCATAGGAAGTAGGGCCAAGAGGACCAAGGAAAGGATGCAGAGTCTGCTCATTCTTAAATCACTATGGAGACACCATAGGATGTAGGGCCAAGAAGACCAAGGAAAGGATGCAGAGTCTGCTCATTCTTATATCTCTGCGGAGACTTCCTAGGATATAGGGCCAAGAGGACCAAGCAAAGGATGCAGAGTCTGCTCATTCTTAAATCACTGTGGAGAAATCACAGGATATAGGGACAAGAGGACCAAGAAAAGGATGCAGAGTCTGCTCATTCTGAAATCTCTGCAGAGACATCATAGGATGTAGGGCCGAGAGGAGCAAGAAAAGAATGCAGAGTCTGCTCATTCTTAAATCACTGCTGAGACATCATTGGATATAGGGCCAAGAGGACCAAGCAAAGGATGCAGAGTCTGCTCATTCTTAAATCTCTGCAGAGACATCATAGGATGTAGGGCCGGGAGGAGCAGGTAAAGGATGCAGAGTCTGCTCATTCTTGAATCACTACGGAGACATCAATGGATATAGGGCCGACAGGACCAAGCAAAGGATGCAGAGTCTGCTCATTCTTAAATCACTGCAGAGACATCATAGGATGTAGGGCCAAGAGGACCAAGCAAAGGATGCAGAGTCTGCTCATTCTTAAATCACTGCAGAGGCATCATAGGATATAGGGCCAAGAGGACCAAGTTAAGGATGCAGAGTCTGCTCATTCTTAAATCACTGCGGAGACATCATAGGATATAGGGCCAAGAGGACCAAGCAAAGGATGCAGAGACTGCTCATTCTTAAATCTCTGCGGAGACATCATAGGATGTAAGGCCGAGAGGAGCAAGAAAAGGATGCAGAGTCTGCTCATTCTTAAATCACTACGGAGACACCATAGGATGTAGGGCCAAGAAGACCAAGGAAAGGATGCAGAGTCTGCTCATTCTTAAATCACTGCAGAGACATCATAGGCTATAGGGCCAAGAGGACCAAGCTAATGATGCAGAGTCTGCTCATTCTTAAATCTCTGCAGAGACATCATAGGATGTAGGGCCAAGAGGACCAAGCAAAGGATGCAGAATCTGCTCATTCTTAAATCTCTGCAGAGACATCATAGGAAGTAGGGCCAAGAGGACCAAGGAAAGGATGCAGAGTCTGCTCATTCTTAAATCACTATGGAGACACCATAGGATGTAGGGCCAAGAAGACCAAGGAAAGGATGCAGAGTCTGCTCATTCTTAAATCACTGCGGAGACATCATAGGATTAAGGGCCAAGAGGACCAAGCAAAGGATGCAAGGTCTCCTCATTCTTAAATCACTGCGGAGACATTATAGGATATAGGGCCAAGAGGTCCAAGCAAAGGATGCAGAGTCTGCTCATTCTTAAATCACTGCAGAGACACCATAGAATGTAGGGCCAAGAGGACCAAGCAAAGGATGCAAGGTCTGCTCATTCTTAAATCACTGCGGAGACATCATACGATATAGGGCCAAGAGGACCAAGCAAAGAAATCCCTGTGGAGACATCATAGGATATAGGGCCAAGAGGACCAAGCAAAGGAAGCAGAGTCTGCTCATTCTTAAATCTCTGTGGAGACTTCCTAGGATATAGGGCCAAGAGGACCAAGCAAAGGATGCAGAGTCTGCTCATTCTTAAATCACTGTGGAGAAATCACAGGATATAGGGCCAAGAGCACCAAGCAAAGGATGCAGAGTCTGCTCATTCTGAAATCTCTGCAGAGACATCATAGGATGTAGGGCCGAGAGGAGCAAGAAAAGAATGCAGAGTCTGATCATTCTTAAATCACTGCTGAGACATCATTGGATATAGGGCCAAGAGGACCAAGCAAAGGATGCAGAGCCTGCTCATTCTTAAATCACTACGGAGACATCAGTGGGTATAGGGCCTAGAGGACCAAGCAAAGGATGCAGAGTCTGCTCATTCTTAAATCACTGCAGAGACACCATAGGATGTAGGGCCAAGAGGACCAAGCAAAGGATGCAGAGACTGCTCATTCTTAATTCTCTGCGGAGACATCATAGGATGTAGGGCCGAGAGGAGCAAGAAAAGGATGCAGAGTCTGCTCATTCTTAAATCACTATGGAGACATAATTGGATATAGGGCCGAGAGGACCAAGCAAAGGATGCAGAGTCTGCTCATTCTTAAATCACTACGGAGACACCATAGGATGTAGGGCCAAGAAGACCAAGGAAAGGATGCAGAGTCTGCTCATTCTTAAATCACCGCGGAGACATCATAGGATGAAGGGCCAAGAGGACCAATCAAAGGATGCAAGGTCTCCTCATTCTTAAATCACTGAGGAGACATCATAGGATATAGGGCCAAGAGGTCCAAGCAAAGGATGCAGAGTCTGCTCATTCTTTAATCACTGCGGAGACACCATAGGATGTAGGGCCAAGACACCATATGATGTAGGGCCAAGAGGACCAAGCAAAGGATGCAGAATCTGCTCATTCTTAAATCACTGCAGAGACATCATAGGCTATAGGGCCAAGAGGACCAAGCTAATGATGCAGAGTCTGCTCATTCTTAAATCTCTGCAGAGACATCATAGGATGTAGGGCCAAGAGGACCAAGCAAAGGATGCAGAATCTGCTCATTCTTAAATCTCTGCAGAGACATCATAGGAAGTAGGGCCAAGAGGACCAAGGAAAGGATGCAGAGTCTGCTCATTCTTAAATCACTATGGAGACACCATAGGATGTAGGGCCAAGAAGACCAAGGAAAGGATGCAGAGTCTGCTCATTCTTAAATCTCTGCAGAGACATCATAGGAAGTAGGGCCAAGAGGACCAAGGAAAGGATGCAGAGTCTGCTCATTCTTAAATCACTATGGAGACACCATAGGATGTAGGGCCAAGAAGACCAAGGAAAGGATGCAGAGTCTGCTCATTCTTATATCTCTGCGGAGACTTCCTAGGATATAGGGCCAAGAGGACCAAGCAAAGGATGCAGAGTCTGCTCATTCTTAAATCACTGTGGAGAAATCACAGGATATAGGGACAAGAGGACCAAGAAAAGGATGCAGAGTCTGCTCATTCTGAAATCTCTGCAGAGACATCATAGGATGTAGGGCCGAGAGGAGCAAGAAAAGAATGCAGAGTCTGCTCATTCTTAAATCACTGCTGAGACATCATTGGATATAGGGCCAAGAGGACCAAGCAAAGGATGCAGAGTCTGCTCATTCTTAAATCTCTGCAGAGACATCATAGGATGTAGGGCCGGGAGGAGCAGGTAAAGGATGCAGAGTCTGCTCATTCTTGAATCACTACGGAGACATCAATGGATATAGGGCCGACAGGACCAAGCAAAGGATGCAGAGTCTGCTCATTCTTAAATCACTGCAGAGACATCATAGGATGTAGGGCCAAGAGGACCAAGCAAAGGATGCAGAGTCTGCTCATTCTTAAATCACTGCAGAGGCATCATAGGATATAGGGCCAAGAGGACCAAGTTAAGGATGCAGAGTCTGCTCATTCTTAAATCACTGCGGAGACATCATAGGATATAGGGCCAAGAGGACCAAGCAAAGGATGCAGAGACTGCTCATTCTTAAATCTCTGCGGAGACATCATAGGATGTAAGGCCGAGAGGAGCAAGAAAAGGATGCAGAGTCTGCTCATTCTTAAATCACTACGGAGACACCATAGGATGTAGGGCCAAGAAGACCAAGGAAAGGATGCAGAGTCTGCTCATTCTTAAATCACTGCAGAGACATCATAGGCTATAGGGCCAAGAGGACCAAGCTAATGATGCAGAGTCTGCTCATTCTTAAATCTCTGCAGAGACATCATAGGATGTAGGGCCAAGAGGACCAAGCAAAGGATGCAGAATCTGCTCATTCTTAAATCTCTGCAGAGACATCATAGGAAGTAGGGCCAAGAGGACCAAGGAAAGGATGCAGAGTCTGCTCATTCTTAAATCACTATGGAGACACCATAGGATGTAGGGCCAAGAAGACCAAGGAAAGGATGCAGAGTCTGCTCATTCTTAAATCACTGCGGAGACATCATAGGATTAAGGGCCAAGAGGACCAAGCAAAGGATGCAAGGTCTCCTCATTCTTAAATCACTGCGGAGACATTATAGGATATAGGGCCAAGAGGTCCAAGCAAAGGATGCAGAGTCTGCTCATTCTTAAATCACTGCAGAGACACCATAGAATGTAGGGCCAAGAGGACCAAGCAAAGGATGCAAGGTCTGCTCATTCTTAAATCACTGCGGAGACATCATACGATATAGGGCCAAGAGGACCAAGCAAAGAAATCCCTGTGGAGACATCATAGGATATAGGGCCAAGAGGACCAAGCAAAGGAAGCAGAGTCTGCTCATTCTTAAATCTCTGTGGAGACTTCCTAGGATATAGGGCCAAGAGGACCAAGCAAAGGATGCAGAGTCTGCTCATTCTTAAATCACTGTGGAGAAATCACAGGATATAGGGCCAAGAGCACCAAGCAAAGGATGCAGAGTCTGCTCATTCTGAAATCTCTGCAGAGACATCATAGGATGTAGGGCCGAGAGGAGCAAGAAAAGAATGCAGAGTCTGATCATTCTTAAATCACTGCTGAGACATCATTGGATATAGGGCCAAGAGGACCAAGCAAAGGATGCAGAGCCTGCTCATTCTTAAATCACTACGGAGACATCAGTGGGTATAGGGCCTAGAGGACCAAGCAAAGGATGCAGAGTCTGCTCATTCTTAAATCACTGCAGAGACACCATAGGATGTAGGGCCAAGAGGACCAAGCAAACAATGCAGAATCTGCTCGTCTTAAATCACTGCAGAGACATCATAGGATGTAGGGCCAAGAGGACCAAGGAAAGGATGCAGAGTCTGCTCATTCTTAAATCACTACGGAGACACCATAGGATGTAGGGCCAAGAGGACCAAGCTAAGGATACAGAATCTGCTCATTCTTAAATCACTGCAAAAACATCATAGGATGTAGGTCCAAGAGGACCAAGGAAAAGATGCCGAGTCTGCTCATTCTTAAATCACTGCGGAGACACCATAGGATGTAGGGCCAAGAGGACCAAGCAAAGGATGCAAGGTCTGCTCATTCTTAAATCACTGCAGAGACATCATAGGATATAGGGCCAAGAGGACCAAGCAAAGGATGCAGAGTCTGCTCATTCCTAAATCACTGCAGAGACATCATTGGGTATATGGCCGACAGGACCAAGCAAAGGATGCAGAGTCTGCTCATTCTTAAATCACTGCGGAGACACCGTAGGATGTAGGACCAAGAGGACCAAGCAAAGGATGCAGAGTCTGCTCATTCTTAAATCTCTGCAGAGACATCATAGGACGTAGGGCCAAGAGGACCAAGGAAAGGATGCAGAGTCTGCTCATTGTTAATTCTCTGCAGAGACATCCTAGGATATAGGAAAGGACCAAGGAAAGGATGCAGAATCTGTTCATTCTTTAATCACTGCGGAGACACCATAGAATGTAGGGCCAAGACACCATAGGATGTAGGGCCAAGAGGACCAAGCAAAGGATGCAGAATCTGCTCATTCTTAAATCACTGCAGAGACATCATAGGCTATAGGGCCAAGAGGACCAAGCTAATGATGCAGAGTCTGCTCATTCTTAAATCTCTGCAGAGACATCATAGGATGTAGGGCCAAGAGGACCAAGCAAAGGATGCAGAATCTGCTCATTCTTAAATCTCTGCAGAGACATCATAGGAAGTAGGGCCAAGAGGACCAAGGAAAGGATGCAGAGTCTGCTCATTCTTAAATCACTGCGGAGACACCATAGCATGTAGGGCCAAGAGGACCAAGCTAAGGATACAGAGTCTGCTCATTCTTAAATCACTCCAGAGCCATTATAGGATATAGGGCCAAGAGGACCAAGCAAAGGATGCAGAGTCTGCTCATTCTTAAATCACTGTGGAGAAATCACAGGATATAGGGCCAAGAGGACCAAGCAAAGGATGCAGAGTCTGCTCATTCTGAAATCTCTGCAGAGACATCATAGGATGTAGGGCCGAGAGGAGCAAGAAAAGAATGCAGAGTCTGCTCATTCTTAAATCACTGCTGAGACATCATTGGATATAGGGCCAAGAGGACCAAGCAAAGGATGCAGAGCCTGCTCATTCTTAAATCACTACGGAGACATCATTGGGTATAGGGCCTATAGGACCAAGCAAAGGATGCAGAGTCTGCTCATTCTTAAATCACTGCGGAGACACCATAGGATGTAGGGCCAAGAGGACCAAGCAAACAATGCAGAATCTGCTCGTCTTAAATCACTGCAGAGACATCATAGGATGTAGGGCCAAGAATACCAAGGAAAGGATGCAGAGTCTGCTCATTCTTAAATCACTACGGAGACACCATAGGATGTAGGGCCAAGAGGACCAAGGAAAGGATGCAGAGTCTGCTCATTCTTAAATCACTGCGGAGACATCATAGGATGAAGGGCCAAGAGGACCAAGCAAAGGATGCAAGGTCTCCTCATTCTTAAATCACTGCGGATTCATCATAGGATATAGGGCCAAGAGGTCCAAGCAAAGGATGCAGAGTCTGCTCATTCTTAAATCACTGCGGAGACACCATAGAATGTAGGGCCAAGAGGACCAAGCAAAGGATGCAAGGTCTGCTCATTCTTAAATCACTGCAGAGACATCATACGATATAGGGCCAAGAGGACCAAGCAAAGAAATCCCTGTGGAGACATCATAGGATATAGGGCCAAGAGGACCAAGCAAAGGAAGCAGAGTCTGCTCATTCTTAAATCTCTGCGGAGACTTCCTAGGATATAGGGCCAAGAGGACCAAGCAAAGGATGCAGAGTCTGCTCATTCTTAAATCACTGTGGAGAAATCACAGGATATAGGGACAAGAGGACCAAGCAAAGGATGCAGATTCTGCTCATTCTGAAATCTCTGCAGAGACATCATAGGATGTAGGGCCGAGAGGAGCAAGAAAAGAATGCAGAGTCTGCTCATTCTTAAATCACTGCTGAGACATCATTGGATATAGGGACAGGAGGACCAAGCAAAGGATGCAGAGTCTGCTCATTCTTAAATCTCTGCAGAGACATCATAGGATGTAGGGCCGAGAGGAGCAGGTAAAGGATGCAGAGTCTGCTCATTCTTGAATCACTACGGAGACATCAATGGCCGACAGGACCAAGCAAAGGATGCAGAGTCTGCTCATTCTTAAATCACTGCAGAGACATCATAGGATGTAGGGCCAAGAGGACCAAAAAAATGCAGTCTGCTCATTCTTAAATCACTGCAGAGGCATCATAGGATATAGGGCCAAGAGGACCAAGTTAAGGATGCAGAGTCTGCTCATTCTTAAATCACTGCGGAGACATCATAGGATATAGGGCCAAGAGGACCAAGCAAAGGATGCAGAGACTGCTCATTCTTAAATCTCTGCGGAGACATCATAGGATGTAGGGCCGAGAGGAGCAAGAAAAGGATGCAGAGTCTGCTCATTCTTAAATCACTATGGAGACATAATTGGATATAGGGCCGAGAGGACCAAGCAAAGGATGCAGAGTCTGCTCATTCTTAAATCAGTACGGAGACACCATAGGATGTAGGGCCAAGAAGACCAAGGAAAGGATGCAGAGTCTGCTCATTCTTAAATCACTGCAGAGATATCATAGGATGAAGGGCCAAGAGGACCAAGCAAAGGATGCAAGGTCTCCTCATTCTTAAATCACTGCGGAGACATCATAGGATATAGGGCCAAGAGGTCCAAGCAAAGGATGCAGAGTCTGCTCATTCTTTAATCACTGCGGAGACACCATAGGATGTAGGGCCAAGACACCATAGGATGTAGGGCCAAGAGGACCAAGCAAAGGATGCAGAATCTGCTCATTCTTAAATCACTGCAGAGACATCATAGGCTATAGGGCCAAGAGGACCAAGCTAATGATGCAGAGTCTGCTCATTCTTAAATCTCTGCAGAGACATCATAGGATGTAGGGCCAAGAGGACCAAGCAAAGGATGCAGAATCTGCTCATTCTTAAATCTCTGCAGAGACATCATAGGAAGTAGGGCCAAGAGGACCAAGGAAAGGATGCAGAGTCTGCTCATTCTTAAATCACTATGGAGACATCATAGGATGTAGGGCCAAGAAGACCAAGGAAAGGATGCAGAGTCTGCTCATTCTTAAATCACTGCGGAGACATCATAGGATGAAGGGCCAAGAGGACCAAGCAAAGGATGCAAGGTCTCCTCATTCTTAGATCACTGCGGAGACATCATAGGATATAGGGCCAAGAGGTCCAAGCAAAGGATGCAGAGTCTGCTCATTCTTAAATCACTGCGGAGACACCATGGAATGTAGGGCCAAGAGGACCAAGCAAAGGATGCAAGGTCTGCTCATTCTTAAATCACTGCGGAGACATCATACGATATAGGGCCAAGAGGACCAAGCAAAGAAATCCCTGTGGAGACATCATAGGATATAGGGCCAAGAGGACCAAGCAAAGGAAGCAGAGTCTGCTCATTCTTAAATCTCTGCGGAGACTTCCTAGGATATAGGGCCAAGAGGACCAAGCAAAGGATGCAGAGTCTGCTCATTCTTAAATCACTGTGGAGAAATCACAGGATATAGGTCCAAGAGGACCAAGCAAAGGATGCAGAGTCTGCTCATTCTGAAATCTCTGCAGAGACATCATAGGATGTAGGGCCGAGAGGAGCAAGAAAAGAATGCAGAGTCTGCTCATTCTTAAATCACTGCTGAGACATCATTGGATATAAGGCCAAGAGGACCAAGCAAAGGATGCAGAGCCTGCTCATTCTTAAATCACTACTGAGACATCATTGGGTATAGGGCCTAGAGGACCAAGCAAAGGATGCAGAGTCTGCTCATTCTTAAATCACTGCGGAGACACCATAGGATGTAGGGCCAAGAGGACCAAGCAAACAATGCAGAATCTGCTCGTCTTAAATCACTGCAGAGACATCATAGGATGTAGGACCAAGAGGACCAAGGAAAGGATGCAGAGTCTGCTCATTCTTAAATCACTACGGAGACACCATAGGATGTAGGGCCAAGAGGACCAAGGAAAGGATGCAGAGTCTGCTCATGCTTAAATCACTGCGGAGACATCATAGGATGAAGGGCCAAGAGGACCAAGCAAAGGATGCAAGGTCTCCTCATTCTTAAATCACTGCGGAGACATCATAGGATATAGGGCCAAGAGGTCCAAGCAAAGGATGCAGAGTCTGCTCATTCTTAAATCACTGCGGAGACACCATAGAATGTAGGGCCAAGAGGACCAAGCAAAGGATGCAAAGTCTGCTCATTCTTAAATCACTGCGGAGACATCATACGATATAGGGCCAAGAGGACCAAGCAAAGAAATCCCTGTGGAGACATCATAGGATATAGGGCCAAGAGGACCAAGCAAAGGAAGCAGAGTCTGCTCATTCTTAAATCTCTGCGGAGACTTCCTAGGATATAGGGCCAAGAGGACCAAGCAAAGGATGCAGAGTCTGCTCATTCTTAAATCACTGTGGAGAATCACAGGATATAGGGCCAAGAGGACCAAGCAAAGGATGCAGAGTCTGCTCATTCTGAAATCTCTGCAGAGACATCATAGGATGTAGGGCCGAGAGGAGCAAGAAAAGAATGCAGAGTCTGCTCATTCTTAAATCACTGCTGAGACATCATTGGATATAGGGCCAAGAGGACCAAGCAAAGGATGCAGAGTCTGCTCATTCTTAAATCTCTGCAGAGACATCATAGGATGTAGGGCCGAGAGGAGCAGGTAAAGGATGCAGAGTCTGCTCATTCTTGAGTCACTACGGAGACATCAATGGATATAGGGCCGACAGGACCAAGCAAAGGATGCAGAGTCTGCTCATTCTTAAATCACTGCAGAGGCATCATAGGATATAGGGCCAAGAGGACCAAGGTAAGGATGCAGAGTCTGCTCATTCTTAAATCACTGCGGAGACATCATAGGATATAGGGCCAAGAGGACCAAGCAAAGGATGCAGAGACTGCTCATTCTTAAATCTCTGCGGAGACATCATAGGATGTAGGGCTGAGAGGAGCAAGTAAAAGATGCAGAGTCTGCTCATTCTTGAATATCTACGGAGACATCATTGGATATAGAGAGAGGACCAAGCAAAGGATGCAGCGTCTGCTCAGTCTAAAATCACTGCGAAGACATAATTGGATACAGGGTCAAGAGGACCAAGCAAAGGATGCAGAGTCTGCTCATTCTTAAATCTCTGTGGAGACATCATAGGATGTAGGGCCAAGAGGAACAAGAAAAGGATGCAGAGTCTGCTCATTCTTAAATCTCTGCGGAGACATCATAGGATGTGGGGCCGGGAGGAGCAAGAAAAGGATGTAGAGTCTGCTCATTCTTAAATCACTACAGAGACATCATTGGATATAGGGCCGAGAGGACCAAGTAAAGGATGCAGAGTCTGCTCATTCTTAAATCACTTCTGAGACATCATTGGATATAGGGCCAAGAGGACCAAGCAAAGGATGCAGAGTCTGCTCATTCTTAAATCTCTGCGGAGACATCATAGGATGTAGGACCGAGAGGAGCAAGAAAAGGATTCAGAGTCTCCTCATTCTTATATCACTACGGAGACATCATTGGATATAGGGCTGAGAGGACCAAGCAAAGGATGCAGAGTCTGCTCATTCTTAAATCACTGCTGAGACATCATTGGCTATAGGGCCAAGAGGACCAAGCAAAGGATGCAGAGTCTGCTCATTCTTAAATCTCTGCGGAGACATCATAGGATGTAGGACCGAGAATAGCAAGAAAAGGATTCAGGGTCTGATCATTCTTAAATCACTACAGAGGCATCATTGGATATAGGTCCTTGAGGACCAAGCAAAGGATGCAGAGTCTGCTCATTCTTAAATCACTGCTGAGACATCATTGGCTATAAGGCCAAGAGAACCAAGCAAAGGATGCAGAGTCTGCTCATTCTTAAATCTCTGTGGAGACATCATAGGATGAAGAACCGAGACGAGCAAGAAAAGGATACAGAGTCTGTTCATTCTTAAATGCTTTTGTGTCCTGATTGCTAAAATCGAATTTAAGTGACGCATTAGACTAGACCTTACGCTACCGGATAACAACTACACTGTACTAGCCTTATCTTGCCCAATATCACAATGTATCTCCATGCGCTTTATACAGTGTTACTGAGATCAATACTGCACATCTTGAACAGCCAATACCTAACCATGCTACCCAATCTACCAGCACCTGAGCCCGCATATAACCCATACACACTAACTGAAATGACCTCCACACCTTGCCCTGTTCTCATGAGGAACCTTAGATTATGTGCCAGGCTCCCAAGGCTCTATGACCCTCTATCTAAACCAGCCCACAGCAAGGTGACCAGGAATCCATCCCTACACCCTCTTCAACTGAACAGTAGACTCCACCTTGAACACATCCGTGACCAGAAAAGTACGCACGAATCTGTGCCACCACCCCTATACCCAGTAGATCTCGGGACTAAGGGTGCACTAATAAATGCCCGCTCCATGGTAGCCCATGCATCAGACATTGCCGACCTGCTACACAACGAAGACTTGGACTTCTTAGCGGTCACCGAATCTTGGCTTCACCCGACGGCAGGCCCTGCAATTATACTAGCGGTACCAGATGACTAGATGCTATTAAGACTTGATAGCACCACCTCTAGAGGCGGAGGTCTTGCTATCATAGCCAAAACTAAATTCCCTATTACAATTGAATCACCCACGAATGTTACTTCCTGTGAATCTCTAACCGCTAAGTTAACACTATCTAATACTCAATCCATCTACATTCACCTTATCTACTGACCACCGGGCCCTCTAGGGTCATTTGAAGAAGACCTCACAGACATCTTATCAAACAATCTTAAAAACTCCTCACAACGCATCTTACTAGGAGACTAATAATAGCATACCAAAAAAGAAAAGTAATACCACCCAGGCCACAGCAAAGCCGAACATCCAACTGAAGTGCGCCCTTATTAATGCCAGGTCACTAATAGCACACGCTACCGAAATTGCGGATCTCATTCAAATAGGAGACTATGACATCCTCGCCATAACAGAAACCTGGCTGCACCAAGCTGCAGGACCTGCCCTAATGCTTGCCTTACCCCATAATTACACCATACTTAGAGAAGATAGAGTCAACTCTCGAGGAGGTGGCCTAGCTATTATTGCTAAAAATAATCTCACCTTAAAAATTGAACCAAGTTCAACGACTAACTCCTGCGAATCATTAACTGCTAAACTCCTCGCATCTCCCTCTCAAACTATTACTATTCACCTTATCTATAGACCACCAGGCCCTATTGGCACGTTTGAGGAGGACATTTCCACGATCCTCTCAAACAACCTAAAAACTTCATCCCAAGCTATCCTTCTAGGAGACCTAAACCTAGGCTACAATGACCCTAAAGACCTGCAAGCAACTAATGTCACTAATGTCATCTCAGAACTAGGCTCCTCCCAAAAAATCCTACAACCCACACACGAAAAAGGCCGTATACTCGACTGGGTTGCTGACTATAACTGCAATACAACGATTGTCGATATCACCCCACAAATCTGGACAGATCATGCACTGATAACTTTCCTCCTAAATGTTGACTTGGCCCTACCTATTGAAATTGCTCTGGCTCCCCCCTTGCCAACCAGAAACAAAAAACTTATAACTACAGAAAAACTGCTACCACTTATCCTCCCCAGACTAAACTCTCTACCTGACTTATTGGACACCTCATCACTAGTAAATGAATTCAACTCTTCCATGGCTACAGCTCTAGATACTATTGCCCCACTGAAACTGAGAAAGAGTAAGCCCAGAGCCCACCTAAACACCTGGTTTACTCCTCACCTCAAATCTCTAAGACTTGAAAAACGCAAATGCGAATCTGCCTGGCGACTATCCCCAACAGAGACAAATAAAATTGCACTCATCAATGCCTCCAAGATTTACAAAAACGAAATAAAGAAAGCAAAAAGAGAGAACTTCAACAACAGAATACTGCAGGCCAATTCTGGAACGAAAGAACTATTCCTTATACTAAAGGAACTAGAAAACTCCATTCCTGTCCAGGATAACTGTGACAAAAATAAAATATGGTGCTCGAACATCCAAAAAGCACTAAATGACAAAATTGCCACACTCCAAACAAAAATTGAGATAAAGAAACAGAATATTCCACCCTCAACTAACCTAAGAGGCAAACCACCAACCAGCACTAAACCAGACCATACATTTAACTTATCGAAAGTAACTATACCTGAAACCGAAAAGATAATACTTTCACTCAAGCCATCCAATTGCCGAGGCGACCTATGCCCAGCCCAACTAATAAAAGCCGCGGCCAGAGACCTCTCCCCATTCATCTCTAAGCTTATTAATGCCTCCTTTGTTTCAGGCACTATACCAGATAACCTCAAGCAATCTTGGGTCCTCCCCCTCATAAAAAAACAAACATTGGACCCATCCATCCCGACTAACTACAGGCCTATCACAACGGTACCCTTCCTATTAAAAATCCTAGACAGGGTAGCCTACCTGCAGATTCAAAAACATCTGGAACTGCACCACCTTCTAGGCACAAGACAATCAGGTTTCAGACCTCAGCATGGAACTGAAACCGCGCTCATCGATCTTAAAACTCAGGTCGATGAGCTGAGAGACTCCGGAAAGATGGCCCTACTCCTCTTACTGGACCTCTCTGCAGCCTTCGACCTGGTGGATCATGATGTGCTTTGCACCCACCTAGAAACAGCTGCCCACTTCTCCACACATGCCATCGCATGGATCAAATCATTCCTAACCGGTAGAACTATGAGAGTCTTCTCTACTTCTGCTGCTGCTGACCCTGTATCCATCACATGTGGAGTCCCACAAGGTTCTTGTGTCTCCCCCACTATGTACAACATCTTCACGAAGCCCTTGTTCGATGATCTAGATAATCTGGGTGTCACCTACACTAACTATGCGGATGACACTCAGATTCTCATACCACTTTCAGGGGATTATGAACAAGATTTGGCCTTGGTGAATAAGACTTATCTCATCATTCAGGCATGGATGGCCACCCACGGGCTATGCCTGAATGATGACAAAACGGAACTCATCATACTGGGGAACACACAAAACATCAAAAGATTAAAAGAAGAATACTCCTCCTTCGTCATAGACGGTAACACTAACAAGGTAGCAAAAGAGGTAAAACATTAGGGTTTTACCTTGATTCCCACCTCTCCCTAACTAAACAGGTGAGCGCAATGGCATCCAGCACCGCATATACCTGCAAGCTGATTAGAGCCGCAAAACCATACCTATCCACTGCCAACTGCCTAACCCTTGCTCGAGCATTAGTGCTGTCGAAATTGGACTACTGCAACACACTATATATAGGGGCCAATAAACATATGTTGCAAAAGATTCAAACACTACAGAACAATGCTCTTAGAGCTGCCTTAGGAATTCCAAGAAGGGAGCATATTTCAGAGGCTAGAAGACAATCCAACTGGCTCTCCACAGTGGACAAAATCAAACTCAAGACAGCTTCTCTAACTTTCAAAAGTATCAACCATCTAGCACCCAAATACCTAGCTGCTAGATTCAACAGAAAAATCTCCACTAGACCCACCAGAGAAGCATACTCTAACCAGTTAGTGATCCCCCCATTCAAACTAAGTACGGCCGGAGGAAATAGCTTCCCGGTCAAAGCTGCCCAGCTTTGGAACTCCCTCCCGCCCGGCCTGAGATCTACCCAATCCTACACTCTCTTCAGATCTAACTGTATCAATTGGATCAAAGAAAATGACCGATAGTCCTGCCCTACACCAACATAACCACTGTTCTACAGACGTACTATGTACATAATTATATACTCTCTATCTTCCTACTGCAAATTTCCTGTATATATTATGTTATATGTATATATTATGCACAATGTATATTCTCCTTACTGTCCTGCATTATGTAATTTCTACCATGTATAACCACTACTTGTAAACATGCGTAACCTGTAAAGTTTAAAGTATCCTTGAACAACGCGCCTGGTTACCTTCGGGTCTGGCGCGCGCTATAAATAATAAACAAACAAACAAACAAACTTTAACCTAGGATTAAGCGACCCCGCAGACGCCAATGCCAGTACAATCAATAACACCATAGAGGAACTGGGCTTCACCCAGAAGATCACTGAGCCCACCCATATCAAAGGGAGAACTCTGGACTGGCTAGCTGTGCACAACTGCCCAGTCATAGTCTCTGCCATACTCCCGCAGCGTTGGACAGACCATTACTTGATCTCGTTCACCCTAGAGGCAACCCCAGCACAAGCTAACAGCACAGCTCCAGCTGTCCAATCCCGAAATAAAAAAAACATCACCCCCGTAAACTTGATCCCGCTAATCACACCAACCTTGAATGCCATCCTGGATCATACAGATCCATTCACGATCGTGGACATCTATAATAAAATCATGCTCTCATCCCTTGATGCCATAGCCCCTTTGAAGCTAAAAAAGAGCAAGCCCCGGAAACACATCAACTCCTGGTTCTCGCCTCATCTTAAAGCCCTCAGACAGGAAAAGCAACACTGTGAAAAAATCTGGCGAGTTTACCCCTCAGAAAATAACAAAAATAACCTGACCAGTCTAGCTTCCCAATTTAAAAAAGAAGTTATATTGGCCAAACAAACGTCTTATAGTACGCGAATCTCACAAGCTAAATCTAACACTAGAGAGCTTTTCACAATACTTAAAGAGTTTGAATCCCCGATCCAAGTGCCAGACTCGTGTATCAAAGATAAAAACTGGTGCACGGGCATACAAAATGCCTTAGCGAACAAAATCTCCTCCCTTAAGACTAAGATAAGCATTAAAAAAGAATCTCTGCTCTCCTCTACTAAGTCGAGTACCGCCTCCCATAAAAAGGCTCACCTGACTCAATCATCCCCCCAGCGCTCAACCCCCCCTTTAATTTCCATAAAGTAACCACCAAAAAGGTAGAAAATACTTTTCTCACCCTCAAACCTTCAAATTGCCACGGAGACCTATGCCCCGCTCAACTGATTAAGGATGCAGCCCGTGATCTCGCACCTTTTATTACCAAAATAATAAATGCGTCTTTCACATCAGGCACCGTACCCAATCATTTAAAACAGTCCTGGGTCCTCCCTCTGCTTAAAAAACCGAATTTAGACCCATCCACTCCAACTAACTACCGACCCATTACCACAGTACTGTTCCTTCTTAAAATCATCGACAAAATAGCATACCACCAGATCCAACACTACCTTGAGCACTTCCATCTCCTAGGCGTCCGACAATCGGGCTTCTGGCCACAGCATGGAACCGAAACTGCACTTATAGATCTCAAGGCACAGATAGATGAGCTGAGAGATCAGGGTAAGACGGCACTATCGCTACTCCTTGATCTCTCTGCGGCCTTCGATCTGGTCGACCATGAGATCTTGTGCAACCACCTACAAAAATCTGCCCACTTCTCTCAAGAAGCAACCAATTGGATCCAATCCTTCCTCAATAACCGCACGATGAGAGTCTTCTCATTGTCAGCAGCAGCCGACCCTACACCTATCACTTGCGGCGTGCCTCAAGGATCTTGCGTCTCCCCTACACTTTATAACATTTTCACAAAGCCCCTTTTCGATGATCTAGACGATCTGGGTATCACCTACACTAATTACGCCGATGATACCCAGATCCTCATCCCGTTGTCGGGGGATTACGACAAGGATTTGGCCTTCGTTAAAAAAGTGTACCTCATCATCCAGGCATGGATGGCCTCACATGGTCTATGCCTGAATGATGACAAGACGGAACTCCTTATTCTAGGCTCTACACACTACCTCAACAAGCTGGGACACAAATACACATTGTTCATAATTGATGATAACAAGATCAAGATAGCTAAGGAGGTTAAAACCCTCGGCTTCTACCTAGATTCCGCCCTTACATTCAACGAACAAGTGAATGCAATGGCCTC